>NW_027316278.1:15182484-15284984 GCF_026437365.1 Eucyclogobius newberryi | reverse complement strand
GTCTACTAAAAATATGACTGCTTTTTAATAGCGTGGTTCTGTTTTAGACCCTGCCAGGTTCCAGGACACGTGGAGACTGTCGGATGGCTTTGTAGCTGCTGAGGCCAAAGTCATTCTACCGCATCGGGCTCGCTCCAGGTATAAATAATAATTTAGAGACTGACTTTATTTGTATAAAAGCAAACCTCACACGCAAGATTAAAATCACATCCAACGAAAACGGGTTTGTCTTTTCAGGCCAGATCTTATGGACAACTATTTGGCTTTTGTGCTGTCAGCTTTCATCACAAACGGGCTATTAGAGGTCTTTCAATCAACATATCTATGAGTTCTGTCTGTGCCTTTTTGTGGCATACATAGTTTATTTACTTACTTTTTTTTGCTCAATTAGGGTATTGTTGAAGTTGTGACGAGCAGTGAAGACCAGCTAGCTGTGAGGGCGACCATACTTTTGGGAGAGCTTCTACACATGGTAAGAACTGAAGAAAAACTATTCAGTTGTTGAAAAAAGTATTATGTACGTCGACGCTGGAGGTTCTTTTGGTTTTTCACCGTCTTGTATCGGCATGGGACGATATTGACATTTTGTGCAAAGAATATCTTGGCTAAAACAATTGCATTTAACAATATTGCAATAACTATAAAAAATGCAGACTGTTAAAGAATGTATCATTTTAATATTATGAATAAATTCAACGATCCAGAAGAGGACATCATGGATAAAAGATGTTTATTGTCCCTTGTCATGTATTATACTTTGAGTTATATGTAGCGGAGTATTTATATTCTGCTTCGTCACTTATACACAAGTCAACTATTTGCATTACAGCTATTTTTTTTGTGAAGATTATAATAAATGGCATTGATTTATTATTATTATTTTATTTCCATTATACGGCTTCATGTTATTTATAAAAGACAAACGGTGTGAATCATGAGCTTAATTTGCCTTTTTACATATAATAACACTACATTTTTGTTTAAATAATGTGGTTGATATGATCTGGCAATGTATCTATTCTGCCCTCACAGAGTTTTGACAATTTCACGCCACTTTCCCCTTTAGTTGACTAATCGTTCGGCCAGGCATGTCTTTAGTCGACCAAGAAATCTTTAGTTCTTTCAGGCAGCACGCTCTGTTCTTTTTAAATGTTCTTAAAATTGTCTTATGAATATTAAACTTATTTTTTCTTCAGGCAAACACCATCCTTCCTCATTCTCACAGTCACCACTTGCACTGCCTGCCCACCCTCATTAACATGGCGGCCTCGTTTGACATCGCCCAAGAAAAACGGCTGTAAGTGCAACCGACGCGTCACTCGATACCACAGTTGCGGAAGTAAAATTATTCATTCTGAAATGTTTCTGTGTCGCAGTCGAGCAAGTGCGGCCGTCAATAACCTGAAGCGTTTCCACGACAAGAAGAAGAAAGGCCTGAAGCCCTACAGTCTGTACTTGGACCACATCATCCGAAAATCAGTGTCCTCTCCTAACCGCAGAGAGTCCCATTCACGGCCATATCGAGACATTTATGTTATTAAGGTACATTCATTTCTCGCTGTACACAGTTGTTGCGTATGGTAGTTTATAATTCGTAGTATGTGTCATTTCTTTGCACTCAGGACACAGAAGAAGCACTTATGATGAATTTGAGAGACAGTCAAATCCTCAACCATAAGCATAACCTGGAGTGGAATTGGCTGCTCATTGCCACAATTCTTAAGGTAAATATTATCCTAAAGGTTTCGCATATAAAACCTCTCAAATATAATGGATGTTAAACAAAAAATGTCCTTCTCAGTGGCCACATGTAAACCTCAGGAACAATAAAGATGAACAAATGCACAGGTGGGTGGCTTTTGCATTATTTTTTACCTCTAGTACTGTACAATTTTGATGAATTTTGTTTAATACTCGCAAGGTTTGTGCGGAGGCTGCTGTACTTCTATAAACCCAGCAGTAAGTTGTACGCCGGCCTGGCCATGGATCACACGAAGGCCAGGCAACTCACTGTGGTCGGCTGTCAATTTATCGAGTTCCTTATGGACTCTGATGAGGTAGGTCTTCTAATCCGCAAACGCAGGAAGATAAAGATAAAATAATCAAAAATAAATAAATAGTTTACCCTTGTTCTGTACATTGCAATTAAATGTAAATATTATGTCAATAAAAGTGAAATATCTTGAACGGAAAAATATACTTTTACTGGTAGTATGTCCTATCGCAGGGTCTCCCAATAAATTTACCTGTGGCCCTAAGCACTGGGCTCCACAAATATCTTCTACCTCTGAGCATGCCTTGCTTCACGAGAAAAGACAAGCTGTCCGAGATATAATAATAAGTGCATAGCACAACACTTGGGAAACTGATGCACAGACGTATTAGTTTAATATGAATGAAACTAGACAAAAGAATAAGAGGGTCTTTCGCTGGCTGCCTATTGGAGATCCATGTTCAATAGTAATCCTAGTGAAACTGTTTTGTTTCTCATATTTGTTTTGTATAGTATTGTTTTTAAACTCTGCTGCCATATTTAGGATGGGCAGGGTTACCTGGAGGACCTGGTCAAGGACATGGTGTTGTGGCTCTCCTCGTCTTCCGGCCTGAAGCCTGAGCGCTCACTCCAGAGTAACGGCCTGCTCACCACTCTCAGCCAACACTACTTTCTGTTCCTCGGGACACTCTCGGCTCATCCACAAGGCGTCAAACTGCTGGAGAAATGTGGCCTGTTTCAGTGGTTAGTGAATGCTGGTTTTCATGTGACATAACTACATTTTGTTCACCTGTACAGTTTCTTTGATGATAAGAACCGATGAATAATCTAGTTGATAAGTGCATGTACCAGAAACGGCTCCCCAGATTTAAGCATACAAGTTCACACTTTTTGATCAACACAGTGTATAGTATTTTGAAAGCGCTGTTGTTGCAGCCTGCTGAATATGTGCTCGGTGAAGAACCAGGATGCTGTGCTAAAATTCGCTGTGACAACCCTGGACTACAGCAGAGATGGGCTCGCCAGAGTGATACTGTCAAAGATTCTCACTGCTGCTACTGATGTAAACCATAGCAATTTTACTCCCCTTTTTTTATTTTAATACATGGCACCTAAACTTACTTAATGTTCCTAATATTCTTTGTTATAGATCTGCCGGCTCTATGCCACCAAACACTTGCGTGTGCTGCTGAGGGCTGGTGTGGACTTCTTCAGCAGCTGGGGCATGGAGCTGCTGGTCACACAGCTCCACGATCACAATAAAACTGTTTCAATGGAGGCTCTGGACATCCTGGATGAGGCGTGCGAGGACAAGGTGACTTCCTTCAGATTTTACCAGCTGCTTAATTAAGTGTTTATCTGTCACTAAAAAGTTTTTCAGTATTGCCTCAGGTACAACATTTACAAGTGATAATATGAGCACAGTTTGGTGACAAATCAATTATCTCTTTTGAACATGTCTAGCAAAGGTTGTCATGTTTTAGTACAGCTGCTTTTCTGCTGATTGGGACTAATTCATGGTTTCTTGTTTTGCAGGCTAATCTTCATGCTCTCATTCAGCTAAAACCAGCCCTGTCTCATTTAGGAGACAAAGGCCTCCTGTTGCTTCTCAGGTGAGTTTGAATTGCTTTACATACGGTAATTCATTACACAGGATTACACTAATGCAAGTCTGGTACAGTTCAGGACTCGCATGCTATATAAGAAGAAGAATATACTTAGTGTGAAGACCTTTTATAGTGGAGCAAGAAACCTTTAAAAAAAAAAAAAAAAAAAATCAATGCTTTTTGTCACCTCAGAGTGAGTCTAGAGGAGGTGCTGGTTTGAGGAAATTCCACAATCCGCACACGCACTGCAGAGGTCTCAGGTATTTTTAGGTTGTCGCGTGAACCTGGGAGTCAAATACTCAACGCTGTAGTTAATGTGACAGGCAGTCCTCAAGTAAACCACTCAAATGTGTGCTGATCAGAGTGTGTAAACGGCATTCATTCTCTTCCCAGGTTTCTTTCCATACCTAAAGGATTTTCTTACCTCAACGAGAGGGGCTATGTCAGCAAACAGCTGGATAAATGGCAAAAGGTATTGAAGCTTTTTACTTTACATACCAACACACAAATGACACAAATCGAATTTGTATTATTAAATTGCATTGTAATTACAGGAATACAACCTTAAGTATGTGGATTTGATAGAAGAGCAACTAAATGAAGCACTAACAACTTACCGCAAACCTGTTGACGGCGACAACTACGTCAGACGCAGCAACCAAAGGTGTGAACTTGAACCCAATGCAGCTGATTAAATGTTTCACCCAAGCCTATAACTTCTCATCTCTTGTGTCTCTCTAGGTTACAAAGACCAAATGTTTATCTACCTGTACACTTGTACGGTCAGCTAGTCCATGATAAGACAGGCTGTCATCTTTTGGAGGCCCAGGTATCAGCGCTATTTTGTTTTAGTTTGACTCTGGTGCTCAAATTGCTCTATGAAAAAGTCTTAAAACCTCCCGTTTATGTGTAGAGTGTAGTTCCTGATCTCAGCTACACAGTTCGCTCCCCGATGCTGGACACCTGGGAGGGCATCAAACAACTGAAGGCTGCTCTATGGGCTCTGGTCAGTTACAACCCAAATCAAAAACTGCCTTTCCCACACAACTAAGCATATAATATGTGTGGGTTTTTTCACGCAGGGCAACATTGGGTCTTCAAACTGGGGTTTGAATCTTCTGCAGGAGGAGAATGTCATTCCAGACATTCTTTCACTGGCTCAACACTGTGAAGTATTGTCAGTGAGAGGGTAAGCCTACAATAATGCCTCACACTTGGCGGTGTTATATTAATTTAAATGTCACTCTTATCAATCTGAACATTTTTTAATGAACTTTTTCTCCAGAACCTGCATCTATGTTTTGGGTGTCATTTCTAAGACGAGGCAGGGCTGTGAGGTGCTCAAACAGTTTGGTTGGGATGCAGTGAGACACAGTCGTCGGACACTGTGGCCTGTTACTCCGGACGAGGTGGACACACAGTTGACCTCTGAACTCTCATCGGTACCGAGCACTCTCAGTCTAAACTCAGAGTCTACCAGCTCACGGCACAACAGTGAGAGCGAATCTCATCCAAGTACGTACAGCCATTTCATATATATATATATATATATATATATATATATATATATATATATATATATATATATATATATATATATATATATATATATATATATATTATATACTTTTTTTTTTTTTTTTTTTTTTTTTTTATATATTTATCCCTTCATTTAAAGTCAACTTTCTTTGCCCCTCTTTTTTTCAGACATGTATATCTTGGACGATGACAAATGTGACATTTTTGACCAATCAGATGAGAGTTGTTATATCTCACACAAACCGGTGAAAGACCGCAGTCCTTTCACCATTCTGGCATCCTCACGTTTTGTTCGAACACGCTTCCTGAACTCTCTGCCTCTTTCCAGTAAGAAAATGCGCTCCATCAGTGACCCCAAAACCTCATCAGGGTCCCGCACACCGACTGAGCTTAAGAACATGAGGCGAAACCGGACAGTTACTGAGCCATCTGTGTACAGCCCAAATCAGAGTGACGTCTTCACTCCAGTGTTTAACGGCCGAGGGATACCCAAGAGCCCCACTGTGAGCTTGGAGACCTCGTTTATCGGGACCAGGGGCGGTTCCGATGAGCAACTAGTGGATGGTCAATTAGTGAGGAGCGGAGGCTCTGGATTGGGCCTGAGTGGTCTTGCACATGGAGCTCCAGAGCACACCTTGAGGGAGCGGGAGCAGACTAGTCGCGAGCGTCTGGCAGGGGATGGCGGTTCCTCTAATGTGGGAGGAGGTGGTACTCAGTTTAAGAGCCGCAGTCAGAGCTTCAACACGGACACCACAACCAGCGGCATCAGCTCCATGAGCTCCAGCCCCTCCCGAGAGACTGTGGGAAACTCTGAGCATCCCGAACCTGAGCCAGACTCCTCAGACTGTGTCAGCCTCAATACAGTCGTCTCAGCCAAAACTGTCAAAACTCTCTCCTCTCTCACCCCACAGCCACAGACTAACCACATGAACACATCAAAGTCCTCCACTGTGTCTCTGGTACCACCTGGCTCCTCACACACTCTCCCACGACGTGCTCAGTCTCTCAAGTCCCCTTCAGTTACCACCATCAAGAGTCTGACTGACTGTAGCTTCATGTACACCAGTCCCAGAGATGCTTTGGGCTATGCCACCCTCAAGAGGCTGCAGCAGCAGAGGTTACACTCCTCTCTGTCTCACAGTGAAGCTCTGGCTTCTCCCGCCAAAGACGTCCTGTTCACAGACACCATCACCATGAAGACCGGCAGCCTGGACTCTAGACTCACACCTCGCAGGTAACGTTAGGTTGTTGTATTTAACCACATTCATGACTTTTGACGAATAATGGGAAAAGTTTGCTTGTGAAAAGGTTTTCTGCAGCAAACTACAGACCACCACAGTCAAACAGTTCGAGGATGACAGATAGAAGGGATACCTGTCCAGATTCCAGTGTCTTAAAATACCGCAGGATGTCCAGAACACTTGTACCGCGGTGGGTGGGCCACGCTAGTGTCCCCCATAGAGTAGTCACTGCCTGTAGCTTTGTGGAATACTGGTTACCTTTGGAGTTTGCCCATAGCACTTTAGTACTTGTTGATTTGTCTAATTATTCATCTTAACCCGTACACTGTTTTTAATCCAATGTTTAAACTTACTCCCCATGACCCTTTTACCTTCCAGTCTCTCCTCCCGGATCCTCTCATGCTCCTCTCCTCTTGGTCTGCCTAGGTTTTTGAAAGCTCTGAGCTTTGCTTCTCTGGATAAAGAGGAACTACTCAGTCCCATCAACCAAAGCACTTTACATCGCTGCTCTTCTGTGCGCTCCATGGTCTCTAGTGCCACTTTTGGGTGTAATGATGATTACGTCGGTCTGGCTTTACCCATGGACATAAATGATATGTTCCACATCCGCGACTCTGCATACTTCCAGCAGAGAATCAGTCCCCCATCTGAAGAGAGAAAACACTTCCTCTTCGGTGATGGAGATGGTATACTTTTTCAGTCCTCAAATTTAAAATAAAGAAGGTTACTTGGCTCTGTCACTCATTGTATTCTCCCTTAAGGTGAACGCACAATCCCCCTGCTGAAGCAGCAGTTTAGTATTTCTGAACTCATGGCAAGTCGAGGCGAGAACCAGAACCACCTTTTTGATTCAGAAGAAACCGGACTACAGGACCACTCTGACGACAACTGCCTCTACTGTGTAGGATCCAGTGTCTTGGGGTACTGCACTCAGCCCCAGCTCAACACACACCCTCGGACAGGTACAAACCTTCACTGGCAAACTCTTGTGGAGATTACAGGTCATGTGGTAATGTCTATTGCTGTGTAGAATATGTGGACTTCCAGTCGTGGGGAGGTCAGACAGGACATCGTCTGGAGGTGATGCCTCAGTCCAAGTTCTCGGGAGTCTCAGGCTGCAGCGACGCAGCTGTGTCACAGAGCTCTATCTGTGGTACTCCCACTCCCACCAGCATTGTAATTGGTAAAACAAACGCATCTAATGAATTTCAAGCCCAATTAAACAGTCCCTTTAATACTTAAAACATTTATTATCTTCAGATGGAAAGGCATTATCTGAGGACGGGCCTGCCTCCAGAGTACTGCTGAGGAAAGAAGTGCTTCGTCTCATAATTAACCTCAGCTCCTCAGTGGGAACCAAAGGCCATGAAACAGGACTACTAACGTAAATGCTTTATATCCTCTTGCAAAACGGGTTACTCTGAATTAAAAAACAAATCTAATATACCATTCTTTTTCCAGGATAAAGGAAAAGTTCCCGTATGCTTTTGACGACATCTGCCTGTACTCTGAGGTTTCTCATCTTTTGGCTCATTGTATGTTTCGACTGACCTCCAGACGTTTCATACAAGAACTCTTCCAGGACGTGCAATTCATGCCTGTAAGAGACTGCCTCACTTTAGACTATAAACTACCTGTCTTTTGGTGTACTCAATTATGAAACGTCTTTGCTAATTTTAGATGTACGAGGAAGCCGAGGCAATCCTGACGAAGCAACCAAAGCCTTTAGAAGATGACGTGGACCCTGCTTCTGAATCCTGATCCACCCTCCTGTTTGTTCACAGCCCCAGTCCTGTCGCTCAGCAAACTCTTATCCATTTCAAATTTACAGAAAGCATGAAAACTATCTGATCTGAAGGACTTGGAAACGCATTTCTGTTGTTCAAACAGATCACTGTGGCCATGTGGAAAGAAGACGTTTGTGTTTTACTTTCAGGCAGATTAGTGCTTCAAACTAAAAGTCACTATCTGGAAACTAGATGCATGTCTAATGCCGTTTCAGACTTTGCTTAGAGACTTGATGGTTTCTATTATGAGAACCAAAAATCGGTGGGTTGGCAAACTCCAACGCTCATGGCGTTACATAAACATCAACCAAGCTGGACCATTAATGATGACTAAAGACTGTCTTTTAAAATGGCATCATTTTAACTCTCTGCAGAGGTGGTGTTTATTATAATGAAATGAATAAGGCATGTTGTGTCTATGCCCTGTAAATTCATCCGGACCCTCATTTTATCCCATTGAAACAAAACACTACCACTGGTCTTGCTGTTTTTAAACTCGCCCCTATATTTACCTTCGCTCTGCTATAGCCAGTGTTTCGCTTTCACCTCACGACTTCTACTACAACCTAAAGCCTCTTTCTTATCCACACAAACCGCCAAGTACTTCTCTTCTCAGACAATCAGCAATCACTATATTTTTTTCATGACTACGCGCACTAGTTTTGGCTCTTCCTCCTCCTTGCATAGGGCCTATTGTGTTGTAAGTAAGCTTTGCAGTTTCGGGACATCTCAGGAGGTGGTGTCTGATCTTTGATCTTTCATATAACTCATGATGTATTAAGTACTCTGCTCATGAACTACCTGACTGATATCCCACTTTAAGCCTTTGTACCTCTGAGCTTCACTCCTTCTGCATGTGTAACTCGCATGGCCAAGCTTCAGTGCCACCTCAATGTTTTTCTCGCTTGTTGTAAGACCTAAACAGAAAAAGATTGCCATTACATGCTGCCATTACATTTTGGTACCACCCAGATCTCTTCACAATGCAATATCGCTAACTTTGGATTAAGACGGGGGCTGGGAAGACTTTTAAAATAACATTAAATGAGGATGGCGGAATTTGTGGAAGGTTTTCAGGGAAACAGAAATGACTGTTTCCATTGGCTTGTGTTTTTACTCTAATGCTGCTACAAAAAAAGTAAAAAAAAAAAAAAAATACAATGGACTTGTAGAAAGATGATTTGTAGATCAACTGATTGACTTCAGATCCGATCTATTTATTGTATGTCTGTACTATAGAGTGAGCTCAACCAGAGAAGAAAAGTTATTTATATTTTTCCTCAAGACTGTATTATAATTTAAAATGTTTTTGTTTTGTTTTTTTGCCTGAGTCGTGGTTTCCCTTGTATAATGTGTACAGTATGTTTTGGGGCACTGACCTAAATAAACATACAATCCTAAAGGGATGCATTGTTAATAAAACAACATGGAAATACCATGGAATCAAGATGGTGGCTTTTGTCCATTTGTAACATTTATTTAAATAGCTTCAAATATCTATCAAAGTTTTATTGTAATTTTATTGGTGGACTACATACATGTATTATGGCAAAAGTTACACAAAGGTTTATCCACAAAACGAATCACAAGACAAAGCTGGAAGTATGGAAAATTAAAATCAAAACGTAGATCTTTAGTGGACATTTGTACATAAAACTATTGAAACTGCACATGGAGTGATAAACCATTCAATTATTCTCCGTTGCAACGCTGCTGTTACGAATACAAAATAATTGTTAGTACAAAATAACCCTTAGCATTTCTCAAGTGTCTTTAAATCTGGCAGTGCATCAGACACTTGTTTTTTTTGTTTGACTCATGTCAAGAGTCCACTTGCATTGAAGCATTGCACAACTGTTTATTTTCACTCTCAGAGGTATTTAGTTAAACTAGTCCATTCATTGCACTCAGAAACTGTCAATCCGCTCTTCTTTTTCCTCCTGGTGGATGACTGTGGTTTGTGAGGGTTTGCTGGTGCCGTTTAGCTCCGGTTTAGTTTCGAGGTCTTCATAGGTAACGTTATCATAAACGTTTCTCATGTGGTTTGTCATCTGCAGCTCCTTGGCTTTGGCCATCTGTTGCTGCAATAGCACAGCCTTGTTCAAACTGGGACCTGAAAAATACAAGACTATTTTAGACAAGCCTCTTAGAAGTATTGTATTACTTTACAGATCAATACTGGAGTAGACCATAATAAAATGTTCATAATATAAAATAACTTTTCTATTTGAAACAGTAGTCAAAACTCCCACCCATACCAAAGTAGCTGAGCAGGACTGGGAGGAACACTAGTCCATGGGCCATCCCAAGCAGTGTAATAACTAAGTTGAGCCTGAAGAAGAAGATCTGGATGAGCTGAGCTTTGGCAAAAGCCAACACCAGAATTCCAGGCAGGTTGGTCATAGCTACACCTGCAAAAACCTGCAGAAAACAGAGGGACATTGTATTTTCCTTTGCAACATTAGGTCGTTGTATTCATAAAAATCATTTCAATAATAACACCTCCAACAACTCACTAGGTTCACTATGCAATTTTTACAACCTTGTCTGTGTTGGCTGTTGAAGCATCTTATTATTGGGTCATTTGTGTTTGAAAATATTGCTGTGATTATGCATTTGATGATTGAAAAGATCAATAGACCAAGTCTCTAATCAGTCGGCCCTGGGACACCCGTGGTCACAAAGAATAAAAAAATGACTTGAGTAGTGTTATAGGATATTATTTAGATTGAGTAATAGTGTAATAACAGCTTGGATTAGATCAAAAGTACAAACAAACGTTGCATACCGCACTGCCCATGTTGGCTGTGGCCTCTTTGGCTCTTTCCACATGAGTCAGCTTTGTGCTCAGAGCAAACGATCTAGTCATATGAGATACAAACTCCACAGATATGCCCACAGCCTGTAAAAGAGACAAATGTTTACAACACAACATAAGAATCTTTAAATCAACCAATCTATTTGTCTTAGTTTGGGATCAATAAAGCACTGCATCTCCCTAATCTCATCTAAGTAGTATAGAGGTGTTTCTTTTACCGTGACCAGATTGATAAGGGCCACTGCGTTGTAATCTATTCCCCACAGTGTCATGACACCCACAGTATCAACCACGATCATGACGATGGTGATAAGATTGAGCAGGCCTGAGCGTAGGTCCAGCCCCAGCAGCAGGCAGCACACTACGAACGTGGGCAGCAGACACAGAGAGATGTTGAAAAGCCCCTCTGGTACTATGGTCAAATACTGCTCATAGAAGACATTAGTGACTCTGCAATGAGAATAAACAAACATTTTTAGAATCACATTTGAGAGAAGGTATCTGTTTTCTACTGTGTTACATTTTTGGAACAGGACTGAAAAGTAAAGGTATATTTTCATTTGATTATAGACCTGCGTAAAATGATTGAAGTTTTTTTTTTTCTGTTTTTTGTTGTTGTTTTTTAAAGCACATTCTGGTGACATTTTCTCGTGAAAAATTGCTCCCGGTGACCAAAGATTTTGACAATTCTTTATCAAGATCACAATTGGATGTTTTTATAGTTCTTAAAATCTGTGAATTACTTGTTCTTTTTGCTTTAATTACATTTTTACTTAGTTCAATACAAAGATGACTAAAATTGAGTACTTATTCCACCACTGAGGTTCAGCAATACAGTTTACGTGCAGCATACATGTTGTACATTGTATACACAGTACTTTTAAATTAATTTGACTTGAATGGATTACATGTGTGAACTGTTGCTGTCTATGTTTATGCACATGGTGAGGACGCATTGCAAGGTACTTTTTTCTGCTATACAATTTATCTATAATATTGTGCAATATTTCTCTGCTGAAGAATAAACTGCATCTTCACATGATTAAATACAGGTAGTGCACACCGGATGCTTTAGAGGCAGAGATGGGTAGTTTCTACTTTACTTGACTAACATTTTGAAATTATTGTTCTTTTTATGGTACTTCTGACATTATACTTTTAATTGCACTCGGGTAATATTTTGTTACGTTTTGTTTACTCTTCCCAAGTAACAAAAATGTTGCATTACCTTCAGATATTTTCAGAATCTGTGCAAAATCACACTTTTTGTCTGTCGGATTATGTTAAATCCAAACAAGTCAATTCTGTTTCCCCCCAGAAAGTGAAAAAGAGCCATGCGAGTCACTTTGGGGTGAAAGCTGATTGGCTGTATAAGGGTGGTCCTCCTGCTTCACTTGTCTCTAAAAAAGGTGATCCAAAGCTGTGCTAGTGGTCAAAACACTCCATGCATGTGCATACTAGTGATATGCCAAAAATCCCTTCATTGTGAAAACTGGAGATGAATTAAATACTCCAGCTTTAAGTCATAAATCATAAATCAGATTTTAAATACATTTATCGTCTAAATTTTCGTCCAAAGTAGTTTCTCCATATACTTTCCTAATTTCACTTGAGTCATTATTTGGGTCACTTTGTACTTCTTCTTGAGTAATAATATTTTACTCTTACTCATTCTTAGAGGAGTACCTACGTGTAAGGGAAGACCTCAAAGTCCGGAGAAGTGCCCGGGACCTTCCTCATGCCCAGAGTGATGTTGTGGGCCAGTTCTCTCGCTCTAAGCAGCGCAGCTGTGAACTCCTGAGAGTTTGTTAGAGGAGTGTGATAGGCCATGAACCGAGACGCTGCAAACACAGGAGCATACTTGAAATTTCACAAAATATATAGACGTTGTCCATTTGTTATGATTATTTTTTTGACAATTCTTTCATTTACACGTTTCACAGTATCTACCTATAATCTCTCCGCTCTCATCCCTCACCACAGCTGTGTCGTATGCACCAAGGCCTCTGTTCAAAAAGCATAAATAGAGTAATTATTACAAGAATTATGTTTAATCAGAGTCTTTCTCTATGTATTGATTCCCTTTTACCCTTTTGGGCATTGAAGGTCAGGTCTGTTCCCCAAGAAATCTGGTAAAAATCTATTGAACTGTTCCACACTGGGCCTGAGGACGCCGTCTCCAGGGGTCTTCATGCATTTAAAGGGGCAGAGAAAGGCAGCTGCAAACAGAACAGAAAATAGTGGCAGATGTTAGTGTTTTGCTTTGAAAAATATGAAAAAACTATATAAATAAACAAAACACACGCACATTCATTTGCAGGACAGAATTCTCCTTCGTTTGGCCCAGAGACATAAAGACGACAGCATTTTGATCCAGGGTTCAGCCAGTCAATAAAATCATCCACCCACGAGTTTGACGAGATCCCAATGTACGATCTGCAGAGGAAAAGATCAGGGAGCTTCAAAAATGACGAGCGAACTTAATAAATGTATACAATTCAAGTACTTTTATCTGTACCCAAGTGGAATTTAATTTTGTTATTAAATTCTAATTATCTATGTCTTATCTCCAAAAAGCTATATAAAGAGATTTGTCATGAATCTATATGTCAGTGTAAAAGCATATTTGTCTATTGGACATAACCTATTTTCCCATATAGACTAGAGCTGCATTATATTGCAAAAGTACTGATATCACAATATTGGTTAATGCAATAATCAATATGGGAACTGACAGAACACATCACAGTGGTCTTCCATCTGAGAGAAATGTACAGGTTTTAAAAGGAAACCTGTTGAAAAGGGCTGATTTTCCTTTTTCAGGGTAAATCATCTTATTTATATCTAATAATTTATATTATCTATATTTATTCTCGGTTTTGTCTGGTTTCATTTTGACAGAGTTTGACTAATATATTAAGGCACAAGCATTATTTGTTTTACTATAACTTACATTTTTGCCTCATTCAAATATCACTATTAGATAGTTACCGAAGTAATCTACACAAATATAGTAATTATTTTGGAAATGAGATTATACTGCTTTCTTTTACAGGTGTGCCATGCTGAGTCCAGGCGGTTTATCATTAACTGCAGAGGGCTGTTGGCCTGAAGCTGCGTATCAGCGGTTGCTGCTGTGATATGAAGTTCAAGGACATGTCAAAGATACAATGTACAGTAGTGATGCCCACAAAGATGGCATCATTACTGATTCCCTCAAAGATGGCATCATTACTGTACACACAAATTACTGTACACATTACTGTCCGCATTCTGACAACCAAAAGTAATTTTGAATCTGATGAAATGGTTTTGGCAGCAACATTTATATTCTCTTGAGCTCTGACACGATGGCTTTCTAACGCCTTGGGAGAAATCAAAACAGTCAAATGTTAATGAGGTACTTTACAGCTCTGAGGGACCACGGGTGGCCAGACCTCTGAAATTAGCTTTAATGACCCAAGTAAGAGTAAAACTATAACTCTTCCCTTTGGGCCGGACTAATTTGAGGGTTTAAATGCTGCTGCTTTAAACCATTAACATCAGATTGAAAATGACTTTTGGTGGACAAATGTATTGTGGTAGCGTTAACACTGTCAAAGCGTTACCACTACATGACACATAATCCAATCCAACTTTATATATTTGTATAGCACATTTTACCAACACAAAGTCTCCAAAGTACAAAACAAGTAAAAGCAAAACATGTTAAACATTTTTCTTTAAAAAGTAAACGTACAAACCAAATAAAAACAAATTAAAAACAATATAAAATGTACAAAATAGTAAAAGACAGAGAGGACCACACAAGTCTCATGCCGGGTTAAATGCCAGTGTATAAAAGTGCATTTTTAAACTGACTTAAAAGCATCAACTGAAGGTGCAGTCTTTATGTGAGGAGGAAGAGCATTCCAAAGTTTGGGGCCAGCTACAGAAAAGGCCCGGTCGCCCCAGTTTTTATGACAAGAAGTTGGAACTGGCCCTCAGACCTCAGCGAGCGTGCATAATTCACAAAGAAATACTGGTTGTTGGAGAAAATGTGGCAAGTGGCTCATACCTATCATATGTTTGGGACTGTATTATTCATAAATACTGGACTGAGATCAATGAGGCACTGCAGACTGTCTTCAACACGGACATTCCATTTGACTTTAAAACAATATGTCTTGGATAAAACTCCAAAGATGGAAATATAAATTGACTTACAGCTCAGGGTGTTCTGAGGCGTATTGGATCTTTTGGGTGAGAGAGAACTGGTCACAGCCGACACTGGAACAGGCGGCGTTCATGCCCTGCACTGAGGTGAAGTTGAAGCCCTTTCTAGTAACGAAATACACAGGTACTCCCACTTCAAAGTACTTGTACAAATATTCAAAGTAGGTCAGCATGTAAGAGCCCTGTAAATATAAGAAAACATGCAGAGAGAATTTGAGTAAGACTTTCATTACTTTGTCCATCTTATCAACAGAGCCAAGTCACAAATGTCCACATTTTTTTTTTAATTCATTAAATTATATGATTGACATAAATAAATGGATATTATTACTTATTCATTCATTTTTTTCATTAAACTTCTCCATTCCAGATGCAACCAGCCACATTACAAATGGTGTTAAAGCATGTCAAACCGTGATGTCATGTAATCATCATTTCATTTTTTTATGCTTTTAGTTACTAGATATATAAAACAAATGAAATGTACTAACTTGTGGCATAGCCAGCTCTTGATCCAGACCAACTGTCACATTAAACATGAGGAACAAGGAAGCACAGAACATGAAGATGAACAGCAACATCTGCAAAGAGCACATTCAGGACACAAATCAGTTGGATAACACAATTTAGGCTTTAACCACTTGTGTAGGATGCGTTACCACAATAACTCTGGTGACGTTGTGCAGCAGGACGGGGGCATAGAATTTCCTCATGAGGGGGAGCAGGAAGCCCTCATTGGATTTGTTGCGGCGATGAGTGGACACGGTGACACAGCACACCAGCTCACAGCGGTTCTTGTCCTGGCGCCGGGCGTCCAGAGAGAGCAGAGCCACAAAGGAGGTCATCTGAAGGACGAAATCCATGAGAACAGCCAGAGCAGCGTACAGAGCAAAGGATTTCACTGCAGGCATCGTGGACAGAGCGCCTGGGGAAGGCAGAGTACAGGGATGAGAAGGACTGAAACCCTGCTTATTTCATATAAGTCTTAAAGTTTTTTTAAACAAAATATAAAACACAGAAAATTATACAAGAGAAGAAAACCGACATTAAAGCGTTTAGGTCCCATTTAATCAAAAATCTGGTTAAATGAATCAATTTGAAAATGTATTTGTTCTAAAGTATTTTTTTTCCTTTTCATGAATGTCACTTATGATTTTGGTCTAGTCCTTGATTGTTAGTTCAGTTTGATGGCTTTTCCCCCTTTAGCCAAATGTTTGCTTCATAATAGTGGGCTACTTGGCTACTAATGTAAATTATAGTTGGATGCCATTTGTACCCATCAGGGGGGTTTGTGGAAAAGACTGTTGGCATAAAATGGCTTTAATGTTCATAATTAGTGCATGTGGATAGCATTTATTTCTTCTTCATTGGTGTGATGCTTTGCTGTAACCTTTGACCTTAAGCAATTAGCAGGACTATCTACTGCGAGTGAGATGACATAAGATGTGTTATTACCCAGAAAAAAGCAGACGGACTCAGAAAGGCTGCAGAGGAGCATGCTGGGAGCTACATTTCCCAAAACACGGCCGATCTGCTCCTCTCTCATCTCACCCGGCTTTCGGACGTCCCTCTGCAACACACAAGGTTTACATTAATAATTATATTTCACAAAATCTCCTTTCCTTTCACAAAAGCTCACAGACAAAATATATAGGACATTCAAAAAACTGACCTGGTACTCCAGTACAAAGATAAATATGTTGTCTGCCCCCACCGCCAGCACCAAGAAGGGCACAACCTGCAGGATGACCAGAGAAGACGGGATCCCGATCCACGAGTAGAAGCCCATGGAGGCCAGGACGGAGCAGCCAACCACCAGGATCCCACCCAGACCCACCAGAAACTTTGAGTCCACCTTTAGAACAGATAACATACTGTGATCGTGAACTGATCGTGTGCGTGTATCTACTTCACTCTCTTTACTGTCTCTTATCTGTCTCTTATCTGCAGTCAATAAATTGTATCCGAAAAATCTGAAACAGTTGTACATGTCCAGTCCTGCTTTGTGCTCAGTCTGAACCCAGTTTCAGCCCAGTTTCAGCCCAGTCTGAGCCCAGTCTGAGCTCAGTCTGAGCCCAGTCTGAGCCCAGTCTGAGCTCAGTCTGAGCTCAGTCTGAGCCCAGTCTGAGCCCAGTCTGAGTTCAGTCTGAGCCCAGTTTGAGCCCAGTCTGAGCTCAGTCTGAGCTCAGTCTGAGCCCAGTCTGAGCCCAGTCTGAGCTCAGTCTGAGCCCAGTCTGAGCCCAGTCTGAGCCCAGTCTGAGCCCAGTCTGAGCCCAGTCTGAGCCCAGTCCGAGCCCAGTCTGAGCCCAGTTCGAGCCCAGTCCGAGCCCAGTCTGAGCCCAGTTTGAGCCCAGTCTGAGCCCAGTTGAATTGTGATGTAAACTTGAGTTGCTCCTGTTTTAGTCCTGGCCTTGTCCGTGTTTAGTTCTGAATTTAGTCCTAGTTTAGTCCCTGTTTTAATGTGATGTTTGCTCAAGAGTGAACGCACCCTTATGAAGCTGTTTGCATTGATATTTATTTGTAATAAATCTGCAAAATCTTACCAGTATACGTTTACAAGAAGAGTATTCTCCCAATGCAACTGCAATGTACACAAAGATGACAGCATAGCTTATCATGAAGATGGGGATATCCTCTGCGGTTGTACGATTAATCTCATCCTCCAACGACCTCTGAGGAAAAACAAGAGAGACCTGATGTTACTGCTAGCTGATTATTGATAATATTGAGTCTTACGATCAGTTTTATACAGTATAATGGCCGATGCACAAGGAAGTGTTTAGCTCCGTGCATTCTGACTGCAATCTGAACAATTGGAATAACTTCTGTAACTGACAGGAGCTCGTTTGTCAGACTTACACGTTACAATCTTCACAGCCTAACAATAGTGTGAGACATACCTCTGCCATGTACGCAAATGTGAAGTTGGTTTTGGGATCTTTCTGGTATTCTTGAATGATTTTAAGGAACTCGGTCTCCCACTGCATTGCCACTTTGAACTTGGGGTCGGTTCGGGGAAAGTTGTTGAGGGAGAAGGTCAGAATGAGGGCTTCGGCGTCAGTGAAGTCATCGTCTACAAAAACAAGACCACCACAACATTTAAAGGCAGAAGTTTCATTTCTAATTTCATAAACATGACATATCTGTGTGCTTAGACACGAGGTAAACATGTTTCTATTCAAATATTACTTTTGCTGATTTTTCTGAAGTGTACTGTTGATTTATTAGTAATAACAAAAACATTGACATGATGTTTTCTCATCGGGGTTGCCAGTTCCTGTGCTGAAATCAAGGTCTTGTTTCTGATCTGAATAGTCACTAGTGCTGGACTTAATTTGAAAATGGACAAATTTGACAGACTTTGGACTAAGTGAGACTTTCATTTTAATTCAAATGTGCTGTAATTTTGTTTCTTTTTATGTTGATTGTGATTATATTATGTTATATTTATTCTTTCTAAAACATTGAAAAAGCCCCTTTTCAGGAGGTTCTGAGCCGAACATGACTGAGAATGAGAAACACTTGTATGTGTCCTTTATCTGCAGGTTAAGTCACTGACAACACAGGTTCAGTTGTGATTGTATCTCCATTTTTTTAAACAGTAAGAGTGCATCCAACACACCCTCCCTTTACCCTCCAACAGTTTTTCATGGTGTTTGTCTTATATTTGGTCACTTACTATTATAGCCTCCTACTGCCAGAAAGGGGAACACTGGCGCTCCATAATCAGCCATGCAGCTCATGCCCAATTCAGTGATGTCTTTGAAGGACAGTGGGGAGCTGAGTAAAACACACATATGATTGTTTAATTCCTCCTTATTATAATATCTGTGACAGTTTTGAGCTATACACACATGAAATTACCACTTTGACTGAACATTGTTTTGTTTTTTTAGATAAACTCTTACTTGACACAGTAGATCAAGTGGTCCCTCCAGTCCACCTCTTTGGTCACTCCCAGTTCGGTCATGTTCGCCTTGGCGTTGATGTTCTCCACGCTGTTCTGGAAGTACTGCGGCAGGCTGTTCACGGCGCAGTCGGTGGTCTGGGGGTTGGATGGGTTCAGCGGCGCGAAACACACATCCTTCAAACTCGCAGTGCGGTTCAGGTCCTCTGAGAAGAACTCAATGTCCTAAAATGACATGACAATATTAAAATGTGTTAGGATGGCTGTTACCTTTTATTCCAACATCAGATTTAAAGTGCCTAGGACAGGTTGGACGACTCATTGAACTAAAATGCAGTTAAGATGTTTATGTTTTGAATTTAGCTAAAAATTATAAAAATGTTATCACAGAATAGCACAGTTTTTAGGTTTATAATTTCACTTCCTGTTTGTAATTGATGTCATCACACTGGGAAATTACCTTTTTATTTGACAAATTAAAATATATAAGAGCACCTTTATTTTGTTGAACTTTTTTGTCTAAATTATGGATATATTTTGAGTGGAATGAGATTTGCAATGTTTTCTCCACAAATACCTGCTCAATTGGTGTAAACCTATAATCTATAAGTACAATAGGTATAAAAACACCAAATAAAATCAAAATGAGAAAAACCTGCCAACTCCCTGATGAGCAGTATTTTGTTTACGTTCAAGGGTCTGGCACAAAAGTAATTGGTATCTTCCCCTTTCATAACTTTGTAACCTATCCTATAAAGGAAAGGCTCCCTCGCCATCTGCTCTACAGTATGTAAGAAATGGCAACTCTTGTATTCATTCACAAAGGCCAGTTAAGTTTGACCCGCTCCATTGTACTCCAAATGTTGCCTTTTAATGTGTTTATCCAGACTGTGTGAAATAAAATGCATACAGGGGAATGTAAGTAAAATGTTGTGGCGATTACCCTAATGCGAGTTTGCAGCTCCAACAGCTCAAGAATCAGATCTTTGGAAACAATCCCACTGAAGTTTTGCCGTCCAAAAAGCAGAGAATCATAAATGTGTCCTTTTCTATTGGGCGCGGTCAGGATCAGCTGGTTGGTCCGGAAGAAGGGCCCAAAATTGGAGTCGTGGAAGTCCTTCTCCTGGCGAGCACGACTGTTGGGGGCCGACCACAGGTCCACTGGGTCTGTGGTGAGCTCAATGTGCTTGAGGCCAGCGGCAAAAGCGGCTACAGCGACAGCCGAGACGAGCAACACCTACAAATGAAATGTCATCAATATTTGTATCAACTAATCCTCTTGTATAATATAATATAAAACGATTACTAGTTTTTGTATTTGTCAATAGTAAATTGTGTTAATAACCACTCCAATAATATATATTCTATTCAGCAAACCTACTTTCAATCTCTGTCAATAATTGTTCTGCTCTCAAACGTTCCTTTAGTTTTAGGATTATTGTAGGAGCGTTAGTAAACACTATTGGTATTTGGTAACAAAAGTTGACATGTTTGTATGGATTTCTTATTCATGGGTTTCAATCACATGACTATTTTCAAGACCTTTGCCCATTCAAAAGAAGAAAAAAATGTTTTTAAACAGTTCATTGCTTGGCCATACTTCACATCACTCACCGTTAATGGGTAAGTAGCCATTAACTTCCCCCAGAATTGAAATATAGAACTTAGGAAAGCGTGTGCAACCAGACTGTTCTTGTCCGTGCATGTGACTTCTGAAGGATGAATCGGCCTTTGAGAAACATCATTGCTATTTAAATCTTTTTTCTTTTTTTCCGTTTTTGGCTTTTTGGACTTCACAAAGCAAGACACAGCTATGTAGAAGATGAAGGCGACCATCAGAAGACATAACAAGATAATCGAGAGCAACAGAAATCCATCCACACCAAAAAGTCGAAATGGGCCTGGCGGTTCGGCAGGGTCTGGCACGACAGGGCATGCTTCCTGGCAGTCCTGGCACGAGCACGCCTTGCCTCCTGTTGGCGTTACTTGGTTGCAGTTCAGAGCTGTGCCATTGTACGGGATGATACCATTTGGTAAAGATCCGGCAGCACTATCAGAAATAAGCTGGAAGTCAATGTCCAATGGGGCGAGGCCGTTGCTGGAGTCTCCTTGGAAGTCATACCAGCGCTGAGGGGTGCACAGTTTGGCACCGTAGCGGCCACACATTGTTGAGATTGCAAATCCACCTGTCGCTGGGATACGGACATTTTTGCAAGACTGGAAAGCTCTATCTGCAAATCCGGTGGACAAATATGCTTGATAGGCCACTACAGCTTCGCGGGTGACACCCAGGTCTGATGTGACGTTCATGACTCTCGTGACGTTCAAGTACTGGCTTTGATCGGGGCTGCAGGTGTTGATGCAGTGTAAGTGGCCGAAGTTGGTAGAGCAAGAGGGACAGCGGATGAGGACGGCTTTGGAAAGGGTGAGGCTGGTTTCCAGGGAGTTGAGTTGTTGTATGGAGCAGCAGGCATATGTGTTGTCCGCTCCTCGATCCAGCATAGGACACACCTGTAATGACAATATGCAAGTTATTCATTCATTTTCTACCACTTGTTGCCGTTCAGAGTAGCGGGTGACTGGAGCCGTATCTCAGAGACTTTGGGCCTTAGGCGGGGTTCACCCTAGACAGGGGCCAGCTCATCGCAGGGTTATTATACAAGTTATTTACAACAAAATTAGAAATAGTATATTCTCATTGATGCTCAGATATAAGTTTCATATAAATTGAGTGGTTGGTTAATTTACAGTTGATTAAAAATGCATGTATTTGGGCATCAAAGAAGACCCCCAATACAAAGTAGACCAAAAAATAATATGACTCAAGTAGAAGTACAAAGTAGTGGTCCAAGAAATGACTCGAGTGAAAAAGTACATGGGGACGCTATTACTCAAGCGAGAGTTCCACAGTCTGGAGGTAACATCTGATTTATAATTTGGAGTTAATGTAAGCAGGAAGCATCAATAATAATGCACAAAATTTTGTATTTTCAAATGCTAGATATAAATAGAAATAAAAACTGTGTCTGAAGGAGCGGTGCAAGAAACATAAAAGTTCAAATAATTTCATATTGTAAACCTTTTATTTTATTCACCAAAACATTTACTCAGACATAATTGTTACTTCGAACAAAAAAATACTCAAGTAAAAGTGTTCAAAAAGTTACCCAAGTAAATGTAACTACCCAACACATCCACGTTGCCACTTTGCCACCTGATGCTTCCACATTATATTGCATGATATAGTTTTACTGTGCGTTTAACTCTTACCTGTTTGAGCTTGTTGTAGTGTTCACCTGACAACCGTCTGGCAGGGCTGTAGTTCAAACAGGGCACAATCGGCTTAATGAGAGTTCCATTTAGTGTGGGGTTTCGACCACACTCTTCGTAAAAGATGCATTGTCCTGGTTCATGTTGAGCTTCTGTCAAAACCTGGGACGGAAAAAACAAATAAACTAATGATACTGATTAATAAATGTCATGATTGCTTTAGGGCCCTGTTCTGTCATAAACATTCTGGTCTAAACATCCTCTGTCTTTTATTCAAAAACAATTGTTATTTAGAGATCATTTGTTTCATTAGTGTGGTTCAAATGGAAATTCAGGCAGTGGAAAATAAGATTTTCAGAGGATAATAAATAATACAATAATGATAGAAATAAGTAACTACAGAACGAGATGTTAAAGTTGATCGTTCTCTTGTAGCAGTGGTGGAAGAAGTACTCAATTTAGTTTCTTAAGCAAAAGTACAGATACATGTCCAAAAGAATTACACAAGGAAAAAGTAAAAGTATCATATAGAAAATCTACTTAAGTAAAAGTATTGAAGTACCTGTTTAATAATGCACATGAGTAAAATGATTTAAACTTTAACGTTTGTAGTGATATTTGATAAAGAATTTTGCTGTTTTTTGGTCCACATGTAAATTCTTTATATATATTCTATTATATATTTTTGTTTGGTCGAAGCCGGGACGTTAGCTCAAAGCCTTTCGTCAGGGAGTCGCCATGAACTTGCTAAAAAATATCCCCTCAAACACTACAAAAAGTACTTTCTACATTTCAGTCCATTTAAAAATATGGTTGAACAGAAAGTAAAATATGAAGTGAAGTAAAAGTAAATGTGTCCACTGTAAAAATTACTAAAAATTACAGATACCTGAAGAATTTAGTTTTTCTTTAGTTTTTTGTTAGTCAATTTACATATCACCATGTTCTACCGTCCATTTAAACAATAGTAATCATTCTAACTTCTCTACGCTCATTATAAGCATTATAAGAAGCTAAAGAAGTAGAAACATAAAGCTTTTGTCCCCTTGTTGAGATGACATACCAAACTGCAGAGTAAGCTGAGCAGTGCTGCTAGTCGGGCCATGATCCCACAGTCCTTTGGTCGATTCTTTTGAAGTGTTTATCTTTCCTTTTTTTTCTGTGATGAAATGCAGGGGCACATCAGACCGACACGACCCAAGTGAGTGAGAGGGACTTGTGCCTCTGTGCCTCAGCCCACTCTGTCTCGCCTCTGCTATCTCTGAGAATAAAAGTTTCACCCTCGAAAATCACAACGTCAGAAAACCTGTCGCGTCACACGTTTCTAATCTGGTCTGATGCAGGCCAGACCAATGAAAGCTGCAGACGATCAATATTTCTCATTGATAATTAACACATGCCGAGATTGTGATGGAGTTGCTGGGGGAAACCGGGGACGAGCCGAAATAATAACCGCGCCCTCCATTCACCTGTGACCCGAGAAGGCTGTTCTTTTATGGCAGGGAGTTAACTGATTGTTGACGATGTTTGTTCCAAGTTTGTAGTACTTTGTTTTGCTGAGAAGTGACAAACTACATGTACAGAGAATATCTGTATTCTGGCCACTGTCATTTAGTGGTGACTTTTCTGCAATCCAAGAACATGTTGCGGTATTTGATAATGTGCCGGTAGTTTAGAATTTTTGAATTGCAAATTGTGAGTCTTTGTTAATGTGCCATGTTCCTTTCTCTAATTGGTGATAAGTAAATGTGCAGCAAACAGTGGAAAAAAAACATAAAGCTGTTTTAATAATTTGTCGCATTTTTACGCAATAATTAAGGGGGGGGGCAATATATCAAATTTGAGATAATATCGTGAATGTTGTTTTGAAGAAAAAAAGAGGTGAATATTGGGTATGTCGTTTGTAGAGGAAATGCTGCGATGAAGAGATGATTAAAAATATAAATGAAAAAATGAATGTTGCAAACTTTCAAATCAGGGTATCAGGGGATATTTCTGCATTTTGGTGAGTAATTTGACAGATATTTACCATTTATAATTAATTATTAATTAAACCACAACTAATACGTTTAAAGACATATTTCAACACATTTCTGTTGGATTGACAAAATATCGACTGAATATTCTTATTGTGATATTCAAAACGATTTTTAAAAATATATTAATTTGTGTCAATATCGCCCACCCCTTGCTATAATATAATATAATGCAATTCAAAATAAACATTTTCTAATTATCCAAAATACATTACTCTGATTGCGCCATGTAAAGGAATTACAAATACTTTAAAAAAACCTGATGTTATGAGTTATTTTAAAATGAATTGTACTTTGTCTTCAAAATACAACAATTATTCTAAAAAACCTAAATTGATCTATAAGTGACATGTGTTTCTAGGTGTGATCTTTGACCAGTAAACCATCGTAAATCAGATCTTTTTATTGGGTTATCTGATTATTCAGATATTTTCTGGCCAGACAAATGTACAAACAGGTTAATGTACTTAAAATACTCTCAAACTACCACTACAACTGCTTGCTTTGTATTTTTGCGCACATTTTATTTTAAAAGCACACTTTTTAGATCTTTCTTTACCTTGGCACAAGTGTTTTGAGTTGGTGCTAAAATGTATTTTCTGCATCTAATAATGACATAACGTATAAGAAAGATGACACAGCTGCTCGTCCATTCACACTCAAGATTAACTTTATAATTGATGTTATCTCTGTCAAGGTCAGAGGCAGAATAAAACAGACAATCAAGGTCCGACCATGTAACCGAGCTATCAGGTCAAATCGTGATAAAGAGTGAAGACATGAAAAAAGATAAGACGAAGATGATTTTGACATGTCAATTTTACTGGTAGATTGAGAGTTTGGATTCATTTCTTGGTTTTATGTAAAACATCAGTTTTTTTTTATTGCAATCATTTTCCAACTTTATTTGCTTCTTCTTTAGGTTTTCATGCAAAAAATATCTAAATATGTATATTTAAACCCCCCTCCCCCAAAAAACAGGTTTTGTTTGGACAGGAGTAGTAAGTAGTACCGGTCATTTACTTGGGTAACTTGTATTTTTCTGACGTCATACTTTAACTCCAACTTGAGTAACATTTTGTTACTCAAGTTTGTTGGAAATGACAGAGTATTTATGTTTACGGTATTTATTTATCATTCTTCAAATTACCGGTACATTAAATTCAAATTATAAATCAAGTTCCATCCAGACAGATCCCCAAGTACTCTTACTTGAGTCATTTCTTGGATGACTACTTTGTACTTCTACTTGAGTCATATTATTTAGAAATAAATCCTACTCTACCTCTGCCACAAACTTTTTTTTTTAGACATTGAGGAACAAGCACATTGTCCTCAGACTGGCGATGGTTGATCCTGCTTTTTATGATGCAGTCTTGTAGTTATCACTATTTATGGAACTGTTTTTGTGCTTGCGGCCAATTATCATTCTGAACTCTGCTGTAGTGAGGGGGGAGCTTCCTCGGAAATGTCACACATCAGCAAAAAGTATTCTTACTTTTTGATCACTATTGGGCCGGCTGAAAGTGATACCGAAAAACAAACTTTCACAAAGCAATAGGTCAACAAATGTGCAACTTAGACTAAAACCTGAACAATCCACCAGGAGCTGTGCAAATACTGCGACTTTCAGTCCAGTTTGTTTGAGTTTAACTGACTAACTTAACACTGAATGAAAGTGATGTTTTTTATGGTTAAATTAAATGATAAATACAGTAGTTTGGATATTTTAGATGTAAATAATAAAAATAATAGTTTTAATATGATTATTATATGATTCATTCTTCAGACTTTTGGGCATCTAAGCTTTGGTAATGTGTGTTTATAATAACTATAATATGTGTAATGAAAGTTTAAGTAACTCAACAGTTTTCCAACAGTTTATAGAAAGGATCAGCAGCATGAGCTGTGAAATAATCAGTCTGGTGAGCCTTTCTGGATATTTATGATATTATAGATTGTTTATTAATCACTAATATAAAGACACCTGCAGCTCTGAGCTTTTTACTGGTCATGGTGTAAATTAAATGTAATTCAAAGCCTAGAATTATTTAGATATAAACATTTATTTATGAAAATAGGCAGCTTTATAAACTGAAATGGTCAGTAACTGGGCCTGTCTTCTTGAATGTGAGGATGCTGGAAAAATATGCTTTTATATTAATTGTTAAAAAGTACAGCTGTAATCTGAATCAACAATAAGCTCGGTTAAAGTGCACTTGCCTGAATAATTTAGATTGATATCTCTGCATTTTACAGATTGAACCAACTCTTTGTAAAGAATTTAAGAAGTGTGTATCATGCATCCCAAGCAAGCACGTTATTGGCCTCATAGGGAACTTTGTCCACTGCCCATGGCCCACCCTTCAATGCCTCTGGGGCAAACAGGAGCTGTGGAGACACATCCAGATCTTGAACTAGACTTGGTGAGGATCAAATGATGGATGATTTTTCCTATTGTGTAGTTTTGGGTTGATGGGGGAAACCACCCACACACGTAAAAAAACATGCAAATTCGGCACAGGCAGGCCCAAGGGTTGAACCTGCAGTGAGGCAAGAGTGCTAGCATCTGCCGCCAGTGTTAAATGTCATTTCATATCATTAGAATTACAAATTTCTGGGAGAAACATTAATTTATTTGAGAAAGGTCAACATATTTTAGGTCAACATATTTTAGGGCAAAAAATGATCCATTACGATGTGTAGTCACATTTGCATGAGAAAGTTACTAAAATAAATCACATGTTTTGAGAGTTCTTGACATTTTAGTACAAAACGTTTAGAAGTAAAAATAAAAAGTAAAAAAACAACATGCATTTTCAGAACTAATGCTCACAATGTGAACTTTTAAAACTGGGTGACAGACACATTTCAGAACCTGCGTTGCTTGTTAGGTGCTGCATAGTCCCCTTGTCCAGGGAGGCCTCTGGGGAAGCCCCCCTGCCCTGGCCCGGTGTTTGCAGACATGACAGGGCTGCCCTCAGCTCCTCCAGCTTGGGCAGAGTTGGCCCCCAGTGAGTTTCTGTTCATGGGCATCCCCATGTGCATCCTCATGTCGGGCTCTCTGTTCTCAGAGAAGTTCCCTCTGAAGCCCTCCTGCTGCCTCTTCATCATCTCCTCATTGCGCATCCTGACCTCCTCCTCACGGCGGCGCCTCTCTTCCTCCTGCCGCAGCTCCTGCTGCTTCCTCTTCTGGACCTCCTGATTGTGCATCTCCTCCATCCGCCGCAGCTCCTCCTGGCGACGCAGCAGGTCCTGTCTCATCAGCATCACCTGGTGTTCGTGTCGTGCTGCCTCCATCTCAGTCTCCAGTTTCTCCTGAGCCTCTTTCATGTTGCGGTCCACCATCTCATACTGCTGCTTCTCCATCTCCATCAGGGCTTTCCAGCGCATGGCATACTCATACTCAAAGGAGCCCGGCTGCGCAAACCGTGGGGGCTGCTCCCTTTCTTTGTGATACTGCTGGTTTCTGTTGATGAGCTTGTCTGGTAACCCTTCATCTTCATCCAGCTGCTCCATTGGCTCAACTGTAATAGGTCGTGGGAAAGATGTGAGGAGATAGGCACCATCACCACACTTATCCAGGGCTTTTCTTGCAGCTGGTTTTGAGGTGAACTCCACTATTCCTTTCCCTGTTGGCCTCCCTCGGTCATCCACAATGACCACTGCCCTCTCGATTTGGCCAAAGACGGAAAAGGCCTCCTCCAGAAGCTCGTTTGACGCAAACTCGGGCAGATTCTTCACGGATAGAGAGGCACCATGAGTAGCAAACCTCACTCGTATTGGTTTCCCTCTGAAAAGAGTATCATCGAGCTCGGCTCTTGCGATCTCTGCTATAATCCTCGTCTCTAGCCGGACGAAGCCGAAGCCTCTTTCCTTGTTAACGAAAATCTCACTAGCCTTTCCATACTTCGCAAACAGAGTCTCCAGCTCTTCGTCGCTCACACCCGGAGGAAGGTTTCCCACAAAAAGCCTGCAGCGCTGGGTGAAAGTTTTCTCCCCCGGCTTCCGAAAGCTTTGCAGATCCAGGGTGAGGGACTCGTTGACGCTCATGGGCTCAGAGGAGTCGGGCTGCTGGCCGTTGCTGTTCGTTCCGCCGCCATGGTGGCCGTGCTCCAGGCCGGACGAGTGGCGATTACCGCCGTGGTGCTGGTGCGGACCTCTGTTCCCGTGCATTTCTGATGTTATTAAAACACGAAAGAGCGAACTGGTGGAATTATAGACACAACCCCGAGCAGGCCGTGGCTCACAATGAGCAGCTAAAATGGCGAGGTTTCGTGCAGAAATGCTATTGTGACCTAATTCACAAGCGACGAAAAGTGTGACGTCATTCTGCGCGACGACAAGACAAGGGGACTTTTGTATTTAACGTTTTAAATCCAGAATTAAGCTCAAGATTTTTCTTATACTCGTACCTAACATTAATCCCGTACAAAGACGTGCTGTCAATGTTCGTATTCCGTGGGGTGATGATTCTAAATGCTGTAAATTTACATCCTAACTCTAGTTTTTCAATTCTCGCGAGATTTCAATACTGTTTTTCCGCGAGTGAATTCGCGGGAAGCTCTCCATGTTTCTCTGACAGGAGAGAAGGACATCGGACAACACTCCAAATAAATGTGATTCGGTCCCTACGTGCAGTTTTGTTACGGTAAGATCGTGCTTCAGATTCAGCCGATGATCAGACGAGGCTGTAGTGCATGTTTGTTGTCATTTGAGTGGAGCAAAGCAAATGAGCAGAACCAGCAGACCATGTCTCCAATGTTCCTTCATGCGCCAGCAAAAAAAACTACATTTATAAACTCAAACTTCAGGACCATAAACGATTAAACGCCTAACACAATTTGACACAGAGACAAAGGCATCCAACAGGAATAGAAATATCAGCAATATGGACTTCCTCTGTGTTTTATATATTGTGTTTATTTATATATGTGTTTGTCTGTCATCAGTGTCTTTTGGTACTGTATTTACCATGTATTAGATGCAAATATGACTCACTCAATTAACTAAAAAATACAATATATACATTTGCTGAGAAGATTGTTGCTGTTGAGTTGCTTTCTGTCTGAATGATGTTAACAGAATTGCCTGCTTGTTCACAATCTCCCATCTTTGCAGTGATCATGTTTTCTGACATAAGTGCCCAGAAGGAGGGCTCCACGGTGTTGTGCCCTCCGGCCCCAGATGAGCAGCTACCGTCCTATGAAAGGGTGTCCCCCGCCTACAGCCTCTGCTCTGAGCGCTTCAGCGTTGGTGAGAGAAGCTTCATTCGCCAGTATGCTCATATTTACGCAGCGCGACTGATGGAGATGAGACCTTTGCTTACAGAGAGAGCCCAGCAGAAGTGGGGTGAGTCGATGTTTACTTGGAGGGCTGAGCGATATTAACAAAAAGGAGTATCCTGATAATGATATTCAGATGATATGATGTGTTATGATATTAGTCCTGGTTTTGACCCTGGTTAAGACCTGTTGTAATCCTCGGCGAAGACCAGGGTTACTCTTGTAGGGACAAGAGAAATGTGTTGAAATAAATATCACTTCATATTCGTTTCAAACACTTTTTAATTGTTGCTGCATTTTTTTACTTTTCAGTGATATGCACAATATTCAAATTTGGCATCTTCAAAATAACATTTACTGGTTTTGATTGATTATTTTCTGTGTGTGGGGATCTTTTAAACAGTTACATCTGAGTAATCTGATTTCTTTCAGGCATGTAAAAGATTGAAAGAGATACTTAAAAATTTAATATACTTCTTCCATTACAACAGTTACTCTAAAATATATTAGATATGACACCAAGTTACTTGATGTTTTTGATGATCAGATTTCTTTTGCGCATGTAAACACACTCACAGAAATCAGAACTATTGGGTTATTTAATTATTCTAGTTATCTGATTAACCATTGATGCAACTATATTCATATTCATGTGTGTATTTATTTGTTATTGCATAGGGTCTGAAGTCACTGTCAGAAAACTGTGTGATCTTCAGACAGCAGAGCAGTGTTGCATTGTGGGAACTTTGTTCAAACGCATGGAGTTACAGCCATCAATTCTAAAAGAAATCAGTGAAGAGGTTTGCAGTCTTTTTTTGGTCATTTTAAGTTTTCAGCAGAACTAACTTTTATTTGAATACATTTCTTTTTCTCTTGTTTTTCAGCACAATCTTCTGCCTCAGCCTCCACGAACCAAGTACATAAGTGACACGGATGAGCTAATTTTGGAAGACGAGCTTCAAAGAATCAAACTGGAAGGAAAAATTGACAAGGACAAGTGTTTTACAGGTTTGGATTCTTTTCATTATATAGTTACTTTCGTAATAACCAATCAAGAAAATAGCTTTGATATTGTTGTTATTTGTTGTCTTTAGGCTGTGTTGTTGCTATATATGGAGCCGAGACAATTGATGGAAAGTTCATAGTTGAAGACTTTTGTAAAGCTGATTTGCCTGTTCAGACACCTCGACCAGCACTTGACACTGACAGGTAACCAAATACAAACAAATAAAAAAAAAAATATTATATTTATTTGCATAGGCTCTGAATGTGTGCTTGTCCTTACAGATTTGTGCTGCTTGTCTCAGGACTTGGTCTTGGAAGTAGCCAGGCTGACAGTCTGCTGGGATTGCAGCTGCTGGTGGATATGATAACTGGACAGTTGGGCGACCAGGGAGAGCAAAGTGGGGCATCAACTATATCAAGAGTTCTTCTGGCAGGAAACCTACTCAGTCAACACATCCAGGACAAGGATACATCGACAAAGGTATGCATCTTTGCACTGCTTACATTTCAAATCTACTCCGGGAAATTATTATCAGGTCTCTTTTGTTTAGGCCAAGTACCTTACAAAGAAAACCCAGGCTGGAAGTGTGGATGCCATGCGTCTTTTGGATGATCTCCTGCTGCAACTTGTGGTATGTTTTTATTATTTTTTACATTAGAGATTACATAAGTTTTGGAAAAGCACAAGATATGTTTACTTCAGAGTATGTTCCTTTGTTTTTCAGTCGTCTGTTCCGGTGGATGTAATGCCAGGCCAAAATGACCCCACAAACTACACCCTCCCTCAACAGCCTCTGCATCGCTGTATGCTCCCCATGTCCTCTGTGTATCCCACGTTACAGCTGACCCCAAACCCATACCGAGCGGACATAGATGGAGTGAGGTAAGATTAAAAGTACAGACAACATGTCATTATCTGCATAATTTCGTAATTTAGTATGATTCTTGTTTATTAAAGGTTTTTGGGAACATCGGGTCAAAATGTCATTGACATACAGAAATACAGCAGCTTGAATAGTCATCTAGAAATATTGGAGGAAACGTTACATCTAAGACATCTTGCACCAACGGCACCTGATACTTTAGGTTTGCAATCCTTCTTAATTAAACCATTGTGTTTATTTTTCCCACAGTGAGAACATCTTTTGTTTTTCGTTTCAGGTTGTTTTCCATATTACCAAAAGGACCCGTTCATTTTGCAAGAGTGTCCTCATGTGTACTTCAGTGGTAATGCACCGTCCTTTGAGTCAAAGATCATTAAAGGTTTGTCTGTGCTCTGTAGTCTCTCTATAGTCATGTCTTCCAACGTTACTTTTTATTTGATTTGTATTTTCATCTTCAACAGGCCAAGAAGGTCAGGAAGTCCTGTTGGTAGCCGTCCCAGAGTTCAGCAGCACACAAACAGCATGCATGGTCAACTTGCGCACGTTTGAATGTGAGCCTGTAAACTTCTCTGGCTTCTCTGCTGACGACGAGGAGAGTGAGATGAACGTTAGCCACTAGTATCCTGATAAAACAAGGTATTCAAAGACATTTACGACTTTTGCGAAGCTTGGCAATGATTTACTAATTCGGATGATCATTCAAACATCATGAATAATAATTGAATCCAATAAGATGTAGCAACATGACAAAAAATTATATTTTTGACTGTTACTATCTAAAAAAAAACAATTAAAACAATAACCCGTCATAAATGATTGCAATGTAAATAATCCCAACTTTTGTACTGTTACTGTCAAAAACGTTTAATGTGTCCAAAATAAACTTTACAAAATGTGGTGCGACTGAACATGAATAAATACATATATTTATAAAAAGAAACAAACCTTTTATTTGTACGCAAATAACAATACGTAATGTTTTGGAGTGAATTCTCAAACTTGGCAGGCATTCAAACAAACAAACCTCCATCTTTGTATCAACAGTGCAGTGAGAAGGGGAAAAGTGTTTGTAAAAGCAGATGTTGCTTTAATAGTCATCAATCTTGTACTCATAGTTATAATCCAGGATAGAGTCTGTGAACCCTCCAGGCGTGGAAGATTGTCCCTCTATCATCCACGAGTCGTACCAGGAAGTAGTGGTCTCGGGAGTTGTGGGAATGGTAGTTGTAGTTGTTGGAGGTAATGTAGTTGTGGTCTTTTTCAACCCCAGTAATTTCTGTCTGCGAAGGCGGCGGAGACGGGCTATCCTAATCCTCCTCAGCCGGTCTGGGTTCAGCTGAGAGCCGCCGTTTACAACCACACGCCTGTTCCCGTTCACACTGCTGCCACGGACAACGGTGGCTCGGGTGTTACCATGGGTGACCAGGCGGATTGGTTTATTTCCATGAAGAGCCATGATCTGCACATGAAAAATGTTAAAAAGGTGCTACATGGTGTTCAGAAAAGCCACACAAATAGGTTGTCAACATTGCTTTGCTATGCTACAAGTCTTTCTTAATTTTTTTCCCGTTGATTTAAATTAAGTTTGTATGGGTAATTTTATGTAGATGAAACATTTGTCTTAGAAAATGTCTATAGGGCACAAGTTAGACTTTTAATGTAATGTAATAAGTAAAGGAAACTACAGACTTTTCAAATGCATCAGTAAATCCAAAAACTCCTGAAATGCATTAAGCCAGTTCAAATCCCACTGCGTATTTCATGCTGCAAATGAATGCAAACTGGCACCTCTCACCTGTTTAATGCGGTCCCAGTTGGATTTTGCGAGGTTGAAGCTGCAGGCTGTTGCTCCGGGCTGGTATCCAACCACACACAGCTGGGTCTTTGAAGAGAATCCCTCTGCGCGGGCCGTGACACGATATTCTCCTGGGTTCAACAACCGCCAATAGTCCCCTGTTGGAGCTACAGACGAACAGCAAAATGTTAAGCGTTTTTTCATTATTATAGTTAATACATAGTTATTAACGTTAATGATATTATTCTCCTGGTCTCTCATCTTACCTGTGGTGACATCATGGTTGACTCCCTCCACAGAAATGGTTGCATTTCTTATTGGGTTGCCCTGCTCATCCTTGACAATGCCCCTAATGCCACGATGTACCTTAGTAATAGACAAACTGACCGTGTTAATGCCTAATGCCCTAATCACTGTATCATTGTAACACAGGCCAGAAGTGATAAGGTGTGAAATTACAACTTACCTGCTCTAAAAAGATGAGCATTGCTTCTCTGTTTTTCTCCCACTCTCGTGTCAGTTCAGCTTCATGTGGGAACTTATCACAGCCCAGGAAAACGGACAGCTCCAAACAGTTGGTGTGCAGGTAACTGAAGTCATTCATGCCTGGAAAGAGCAATGCATGTACTGACCACTAGGGTATGCTATGATCAAATGAGAAGAGAGTGAAATACAATCACATCATTTATTATAATGGCCCTGGGTCTCATTTATAAAGTGTATAAGTTCAAACATGTTCCGCGCAAGATCTTCCATGTTGAGTTTGTGATTTATAAAAAGACAACTTGACATGGTAATGAGCCATCCGGTCCAAACATTTGTGCATCAGTGTTTTCAGAGATCAGAAATGGGAAGTTTGAGGAATTTGTTTAGATTTGTCACTACGTACCCAACGAAATGAGACCCCAACATTGCATTATTCATTTAGTCAATACTTGGTGGTGGTAAGCCACTATTGTAGCCACTGCTGCCTTGGGGCGCACTGATCTAAATGAGGCTGCCAATCTACACTAATAAACAAAATAAGGAAATATCAACATTTACAATGTAATAAACAAGATTTTTTTTGCTCCCTTGTGGACTCCCAAGATTTACATAGTGGTACTGCTGATTTGTTACACAGAGTAATTATTGGACTGGAGAATTGCGTGTTGAAGTGTTTTGCCCAACAGAATGCACTGCTGAACTGACAAAAACATTCAACCACACACGTCTGATAAGTGGGAAACCAGCTTGTCCCTACCACTATATTGTATCTAATATTCTTCCACATTAATACATTTTACACTACTGTTATTTTCTTACTTCCTGTGACGGGCTTCCACTTGGCTCTGTTGACGATGCCGTACCCCCCCGCTGCTGTGTCTCCGTGGCAGGACCCGTGGAAGTTGTGTGTCATGGTGAGGTGGGTGGAGGCGTAGGACACTGCTAGCCATCTAAACAGAGACTCATCGGCAGTTGTTCTTGGCTCGTCAGGTTCTGTGTAGTCATATCCCCCTTCTCCTCCGCCCCCTCTTCTCTCCTCATCCTCCTCCTCCCTGTGTCCGTAACCCTGGCTCGGGTCGTATCCGTGTTCGTATCCACGCTCCTGTTCGTATCCACGCTCCTGTTCGTATCCACGCTCCTGTTCGTATCCACGCTCCTGTTCGTATCCACGCTCCTGTTCGTATCCACGCTCTTGTTCGTATCCACGCTCTTGTTCATATCCACGGTCATATCCATGGTCGTATCTGTGTACACGCCTCTCCTCCTCTGGCTCAGCGTATCCTCTTTGCCTCCAGTCCTCCTCTGGCTCCTCCTGGTACCCCCTGCCCCATTCTGTCACATCAAACCGCTCCTCTTCATCATACCTGGAAAGAAAGTTATAAGAAATAAAGTTACATATTAAGAAGAAATGTTCAGCCTCAACTTGCAAAAGTAAATTGCATGGATGATGGAAGATAATACTTATTTTTTTGTTCCACATGGAGTGCCATTAGTAATGAAATAAGAAACTAATTTACAAGTACATTAGAGTAAAAGATATAAAAAAGTATAGTTTACTGTCTCTTCTTGCGGCTGTGGGCCCGCTGGCTCTCAGCAGGTTTGTTCATGCGTAAGTTGTCATATGGATAAGCCACAATTGTCTCCCCGCCCTGGAAGTTTGCTCCAAGCACAAATGGATAGCTTCTCATCCATGAGATTATGGCCCTGGTCTCCACTGCAATCTGAAAGACAGTCAGACACTCAGGATCAAAGAAAATGCTCGGGCTAACCACAAACGTCACTGTCTGTCTGCCCATACCGTCCAATGTGACAGAATCACATGCTACACATACAATGACAGCATTTAAATCATTCCTTACTGAGCTGTTGGCCTCTATGTCTTCTGGAATTGGTATGTGATGATTTGGCATCAGTTTTGGCACTTTGTCTTCAGCGTCCCACAAGATTGTGTTCAAATCTGGAAAGTTCTCAAAAATATCAAAACCATCTTCTGTAAAGTGGCCGGTGGTCCAGCTACTCAGCTCTGATCCCTGTCAAAGAACACCATGTCATTAATTATATTACAGTTTAAAGGTATGTCCTGGATTGTGCTGAGGTCACAGACCGTTTCAAAAGCTTTTTCTTGTCCGTCCGGGTTAAGGGAAGGCACCAGGTGGAGTCTGATCCCCTCCACAAGGTGCTGGACTCTTGGGTTTCGGTCTTTGTACTCTTTACACAGAAACTGCATCAACAACAGCAGCAGCTCTCGGCCCACGGCCTCGTTTCCATGGAGACCTGCTGTGAACCGGACCTCAGGCTCACCTGGAGCAGAAATGATTAACTGTTAAATGTAAGGTTTCAATCTAACACTTCTGCCCTGTAAAACAAGCTAAAAACATTACATACATACAAACAAGGAGAGGAAAAGAATGATGTTGTATTTGCACCAAAGAGCATCAAATACATGGATCACCACAGAGGGGAAATTCAGGTGCCCGTCGGTAGCAGATACATATAAATAGCAATTCATAAGTATAAAAATCATACTGTCTTAGACAACATTTGATTGCACACATAAAAAGACATGAGCCTTCTCAGAAAATAGAGCTCTCTTTGAAAAGGCTCTCAGTCGAAGCTTTATCCAGTCCAAGAGTTTATCTAAGTGGACACAGATGTTTGTACTGTATGTTTACACAGATTCAGTGTCTCCTCCATTGGTTATAATTTGAAGTTAAATACTGGATGTGCAGGATACCAAAAGGCGTCAACATACTATAAACACTAAACCTAACCCAAGGTGATTTTTAGGCATTAATAGTGTTATGTACTTGCCTATTTCATGTTCTGTGGGATTTCCAGAAATGATCATGGCGATGATGTCCAGTCCATTGGAGCTACGGCCAAGACTGTAAATGCTGGTTATGTTTGGACACTCATCATGAACAGACTTCATCAGCTAAATATAAAAAAGACACAATGTAGAAGATCTTCTGCCACAAACTTGCCTCTAACATAATTGTCTTACATAAATCATATATGTATACTCACAACAACCATGTCTGAGTAGCTGTGGTGTTTGAATTTAAGGTAATCCACTGGAGTGACTTCATTCTGCCTGTACTGAACTTCAGCTGGATCTATGAGGATCAATGTACAAAAACTTTATTGCATTGCTTTGAAGTTTGACATTCCATTGAAATTCAGATGTTCACCGAAAACGGGACAACCCAGGACCTCCAGGCGCATACACAGCGACCCGTTCCAGCTCTGAGGGATGATGCGGATGTAACGGGCCAATACCGGCTCAGCCAAACGGTTCATCACTGGAGTCTCCTTATCATTGTTTGCAAAGAATAACTGAAAAAACAACAACAAAATAATAAAAAATGAGGAAAATTCATATTTACATCCCAAACTGAGCACAATGAATCAGATTGTCACCCAGTCATCATATCCGTCGTGGATATTGGTCCATTCTCTGCTGTCATTGCTGAAGGCGATGAAGTATGATGTCACGAAATCACTCCTGAAAGAAAATGTCACATTAATATTGCCTCAAGTGCTGTACAAACAAAATAAATCTGCGTACAATCTTTCAACTACGGCAAGAAGAGGACTGCATTTGTCGAAAAATGATATCTTCTGTAACTGTCCTGTCATCAAGTTTAGTCTTTGAGGTTGTCCTTTGCATGTGAATGTATGTGTACAGTATAAGCTCTTACTCATTTGCAGATACTCGGCCCTGTGTTATGACTCCGGTGAACTCCGTTTCTCTTCGAGTGTCAATCTCAAACCAGTGCGTTCGATCATCCACATTGGCACACCATGCTCCGCCTCTCATGCTGTCCTCATCATCCGAGCCCTGGGAACCACACAGACCAGAAACATCGGTCAGATCTGACATCTCGCCCGGCCAGTCTGAAGGGAACCAGTCTGGATCCCGGGCTAAATAGTTACTGGTGCTGCGTTATTCTCAAAGTCTTTCAATTACTATGGACAAAGAGTTCATGAAACGACAATGACAATAATTATTTTCTGACGTGTGTCTGGCAGCTTGGCAGTAAGTGATGGCTGCTGCAGAAGGGAGAAAAGCTCAGACCAGGGCAGTGTGTGTGTGTGTGCGTGTGTGTGTGCGTGTGCGTGTGTGTGTGTGTGCGTGTGTGTGTGTGCGTGCGTGTGCGCGTGTGCGTGTGCATGTGCATGTGTGGGACGGGGCACCTGCATATTGAGGCGTGCCCTCTGAGGAGAGAACCTGTACTGGGACACAGACGAGGCAGAAAGCTGGTCCGGGTCAATCCTGTGTGACTCCATCCCCAAAGGAGGACATTCTGGGGGAAAACATGGACAGGAATGAAATTAGATATTAATTACATGCAATTGGTAAATCTTTTGTTGACGCGAGAGGAAATTGTGATTTACTTTTTGGCTCTTTATAGATCCGTGGTCTGTTCCTGGCACGCTCCTCCGCTTCCTTCAGTTTCCGTGCTCGTTCTGAAATATTAAACAAAGGATTTGATGCGTACCTTCATTCAATCAATATCCAGCCCGCAGAAATTATTTACAGTAAAGGCAAATCGGGATGCTGCTCCAAACCTAATGATATAATGTAATTCACCATTACAGAGTTGCCCAATCGAATCCATCATCAGCATAACACATTTCCCCTTTTTCTGCTACAGGCTTTGCACATAAACTGATGATGGCAAATGTGAAACTAATGTAGGCAGGAGATAAAATCAAAGACACTTTATAAAAAAGAAGGAAAAGTAGAGAGTATAGATTCTGCAAAGGCATTGATTGATCCTACTTTATATATAACTACTGAGAAACTTTAAGATCTTCATGAAATCCTTTACACCGTACAACCATTAAGTCCTCTAACACGTATATTTTCTGTGTGCGAAGTTAAATATCAAAACAATTTCACGACTGCAGCACATTCTATGGTTTACTGACCCTTACTATTTCAACTTTGACAACTCTCCGAGACTTCAGCCCAGTCGAGTGCTTTGCTTCGACGTTACAGACAGATTGAAAAACCTGATCTTAGCAAAAGCTGCACATGAATTTCACCTTTAACCTTTGCACTGAACCTCACTCACAAGAAATGCCCCTGCGACCCCTGTCCAAAGAGTCTCAAATATCACATAACACGCAAAAGGGGCCAACACGTGTCAAAACTCAAATGTGTAAAAGGGTTATTGCTTTAGTTTTAATTTCTCCCGGCTGCAGGGCGTCCCTATCACTCACACTAATGTCCTGTGTGCAGATAGCAGTGGCTTGGCCTGGCTATTCTCAAATAAACGTCTCCAGCCTCAAAATAAATGTCTCGGCACAGTGTTCGTTGCGCAAATATCTGTCGAACATAAAAAAAAACACAGACTATTAACAGATGAGAAGCCAAGGACAATGTTTTAGTGTGGACCCAAGTGAACGCAATTGGACTGTAACAATCGTTTTTTTGTCTATTTTTAGAGTCTACAAAAGTTTCAGTTACCTCTGAACTGTATCATTGGTCTTCATGAGTTTCTACCTTTGATTATTTTATATTTTATTCTTTATAACATATGTATTATGAGCTTTTCTTTTCCTGCATTGTCCTGCTCCAATGTGGAAGTACATTACATTGATTATATGGATTCATAGACCCTTTAAAAGTTTGCAATGGAGGCAAAAGTGAAGTGGGACATAATGTGATTTCAATGAGGAAGTTAGGATTAACCTCAGAATATCACAAATGATGTCAAATCCAGGTGGTGGACACATGTGAGTGACATCAAAGCCTGGTTTAAATGCATTTACAGCATTTGTTTCTTTAATAGAAGATTGTGACAGACATGTAGCATTTTTGATAAAGGCAAAATCCAGATGTTCAGGTTTTACTGGATGAATACTTTCAGAAATGTTGATCACGCAATAGTTTTCATTCTATGCCGTGCCACAAATTGTGTTCAAATACAATGTTGATGCTTTTTTTCCCTATTCTTTGATATACAAGAGAAAACTATGACATTTCTACTCAAATTCAAAACTGCTGGTTGATTTTTGTTGCAAATACTGAAAATGATTAACATTTAGATCACATGTCAGTTGAAAATGTGTCATGATGTGTCACTTTTGCCTCTATTCCGGTATTTTGAACGTTCCTGATCACGTCACATTTGAAAGCGTACAGTTTTAACTCTAATCCCGTTATCAGTTGTACTTTAACACTCTGGTTAACATATAATACTGCAGTTGCTTTGACAACTGCAGTATTATATGTTTCCTGATATGATTGTTGAAGGAGTTATGAATTCTGCCTTGTGCCACAAAAAGTTCACATCTGGCTTGCCTTACCCTTCTCCTCCCTCGCTCTCTCCTTCTCCGCTTGCTCTCGCTCTCTTTCCATCCATTTTGAGTCTGGCTCGCTGTCTGTCTCCTTCTTTCCTGTGTGCAAAAAAACAAAACCATTACAGCAGTTATTAACGGTGATAAGAAAACGGTTTGTTTACATACTGTGAATGCTTTTAGACATGGCAGACGCAGTCAAAATATGCACACATGAGATATATTTCATTTTTGGCCTTGGACTTTATGCAGCAGTGGTGGAAAGTAATGACATTTGTAGGTCTCTGTACTCACAATGTTTCAGAGCAGTTATCTGTACTTTACACTCCACTGCATTTTTGAACAGGATTGAAAAGTGGAAAGTATTTTTTCTGATGGTCATTTAAACAAATTAATGTTTATAGAGTAATCTTTCTTTTAACATTCAGGCTTTCAGCAAACAAAATTACACAGTAAACTGCCAGAAAAATTGCTTCTGATGACCAATAATCAGGACAGTTCTTTATCAAGATCAAAATGTGATACTTTTATTTACTACACACTATAGATTTTCAATGTGATACTTTTACGTTGACTTGAGTATATGTGTTGCTCCTGTATTTGTTTTGCTCTGTACATTTACTTAAGTACCAGTATAATGTACTTCTTCCACCACTAAAAGGCAGTCAATTGTCAAGGGATTCAATATAGGACAGATTGCTTTTAAATACAAATACCTGGTTGGTTGCTGCATTATTTACACGCCTACAAACTACAATTAATGCATCAGTACAGACAAGAAAAAAGGCTTCTTGACTGATTCCCGCATGACCTTGATGTAATGAGGATAAATATAGACGAACAACACTAGAAATTAACTTGTAACTGTGAAAACTACTAATTTGTCAGTAGATAGTGTTGTAACTTTAGTGGAGAACACAAAATCTACACAAAATATCCAGGATTTAAAATTGAGAAAAATCATGTTATTGTGAAAACTTTGCACATTACATAATAAAATAGCTGGATATTGGCTTTATCTCTCCTTTTCTGGTTCCTTCTTTAGTTTCTTTGGCTCCTTCCCCCCCATCTATTTGACACTGTGCTCACTATATCATTAAATATCCTGTGTTTGTATACATACTCATGCCATATTCGTCATAGTCGTCATACCAGGTCCCCTCGTATGGAGCGGTGGCAGTGGGCTCCTCTGCAAAAACAAACATGAAACAGGATAAAGTGTCGGTCACTTTCATTACGCGACCCACGGTAGAGAGTTCTGAGGAGATTGCATGGTTAATCTGCGCAGCTTCACCGGTTACAGCTCTAATTTGCTCAACCATCTGCTTTACATTTGGACGGATGTAAACCCTACTGCTGCACCCGTCTTCTAATTAAGTTGTTAAATATTTAATTTACATTTATAACAGAAGAGTAGACTGATGACAGGCGCTTTTTAATTTCACAGTTTTGTTGACAAGGCAAAACCAAAGCAAACCACCCACTCCACCGCTCGGAAAGTAGGGCTGCTTAACTCGCCCAGACACTATAATGCAATCCACACATGTCTTATAAATTACTACTATTAATACTCATCTGCTCCGGTCTTTAAAACACAAATGGAAAGGGCATTTTATCTCCGTCACAGAAGTAACTGAGGGGGGCAGAAGGTCCAATTGAGATCTTCTAAAGACGTGAGAGAGTTGTACCTGGTAGAGTTTCAACTTTTATTTCAGGGCTGCCTTCGTTTCCATCCGGGGTGGGGAGATTATCAGGGATCTCATCTGCAAAAGTGAAAGAAAAAAAAACTTCAGCCAAGAAATCACACAGAAAAAAACCCACAGAGCTTGTGATGGACAGAAATGTTGAGAAAGGTCAAATATACAGCGGAAATTGCAGTGATGTGCCAATCATAAACTTGAACAAAAATGTATTTCTTTCTTTTTATTGCTGTGTACTGCGTGGGAACATGGACTACTCAAACTCTATCAACTAAAATTCATGCATGTTGAATATTTTCTCAGGAAAGACAATGCTAAACTAAACTTTCGACTTTCTAAAATAAAATAAACTAGAGTGAAATCTCAGCTTTCCACTGTCAACAGTCAGAAACAATGTCGTTCAGATGATTTTTTTTCTACATACATGTTGCATCCCAGTATTCAGTGTCGTCTGTCCCGGTTTTCCCGTCCACCTCTGGCACGACGGCGGCGGTGGGCTCGGGCTCTTTCCAGGGGTCGTAGCTGTCCGTCACCGGGGCCAATGTGTCAGTCTCGTCTGGATTCCAGTAGTCGTCATATCTGTCAGTCACGGTTTGCTCAGGTTCAGGCTGGTCTGGCTTCCAATAATCATCATACGGGTCAGTGACAGGAGCGGCCCTGCCCTCCTCCTCCTCCTCCTCCTCCTCCTCCTCCTCCTCAGGCCCCCGGTAGCTGTCGGGGGCATCTGTGTTGAGGGCCTCAGTCTGTGGTCGGGACGAGGTCGGGTCAGCCCCCCAGTAGTCATCTTCTGGTTGGTCGTAGTCTGACAAAGTGGAAAAGTAAGAGAAGTAAGAAAGCGACTACTGTATCTATTTTTACTCCACATGCACATAAAGATCTGGTGTTTGGTTTAAAAGGGGAATTATTTCACAATTCTGTTTTACTTTGAATGGCACATTTGACCTCTAACAACTGGGGGGGGAAAGCAGTGGTGGAAAGTAGCAAAAGTGAAAATTAAAAGTACTGTAAGTAATATTTTTAGGTATCTGTACTTTCCTTAAGTACATTTTACAGCAGATACTTTTAACTTTTACTTCACTACATTCAAGAGAAGGTCACTGTACTTTCTATTCCACTATATTTTTTTAACTGGACTGAAAAGTATTTGGTTTGAGGGGTAATTTTTTCCAAATTCATGGTGACAGAACGATTTGGAGCTTTGAGCAGACAAAAACATTCATTCAATAAAATTCACAATAAAAATGTAAACTAGAGTACATTTTTGTTGTGCTACATTTACTTGCTCCTGTATTTGTACTTTTACAACCAAATTGACCACTTCTTCCACAACTGAGCAAAAGCAGACACTTACTCTCGATGCCATTACTCAAGCAGAACTGAAAGTACAATAATCAAATTCTTTAGACAATTACAGTACTAACAAACTCACACTGGCTGTATAGTTTTCATTCATTCTGTTTTTTAATGCTTTGATTGTATTATCGTCTTAGATCTTCACAATTACAGAAAGAATGCCTGTGTCACTTACCAGGCTCGGGATAGTAGTCGGTGTAGGGTTCTGGTTGTGTGGGCGGCTCTGTTGGAAAAGCTACAGACACCAAAATCAACATTGCTGTGAGATTTGTAATTTATGATGACAGCTCCTGATCTAATGCCCAGTCCTCACTTGTCGTAGTTGGAGGGACGGTGGTGGTGGTAGTTTTCCTGTCTTTCTTCTTGCCCTTCTTTTCAGTTTTGGGCTTTTTGGTGGCGTTGGGGTCTTTGTTTTTATTTTTCTTGTCCTTTTTCTTCTTTTTTCCTTCCTCTGGCGCTCGTCTCACTCTGACTGAAGAGACATTTCCAATTATGTTAACCAATCGCACTTTTTTTGGACACTTAATGTTTGATGAACAACATTAAAAACGTTTGTGTCAAGAGGGGCAGGGCATCTGTCTTTAAAAAAACACTGCAAACTGAAACAATCTGATGAGAAATTCCCAAATGAAGCTTTTTTAAATGAAAAAGTTAACAATATTTTTGCACGGATCCGACTGGTTTGAGTCTTCAAGAGAATTTGTAGTGTATAATAACTTCATCGTGCACAATATCTGCCCTAAAATCTCCAGAGTAACAAATAAACATAGCAGTATCACCCAGAAAATGTCACTCAAGTTGGAAAGATGAGCATAAAACAGGCTTGATCAGTGTACTGTGTGGTATTCTGGTTTAACAGTGACTGACAAGCGCACATAAAGAAACAGTTAAACGTGGTTGTAGACGGTGGAAAGATTTAGTGCCATAAAAGTCACCTGCCCGGATGCTGTCTGGTCTGAATTAGTCGCCCTCAGGTGAATGCTTTTGGTGTGTGTGCTTTAACTCACCTGTCTCAAGAGTGTCTATTAGGTCGCTGTCCAGAAGCTGCTCAATTTGAGGGTCGTCTTGGGACTCGCCCCGGAGCTGCACCCCCGTCCCCCTGTTGTCAGGGGGGTGATGCAGAGACACTATCCCCCCTGCACTCTCTCCGCCTCGAGGCACCAGCAGGAGACAGGGCAAGACCACCGCAAATGCAAGCAAAGTCTGGTTTTTCATCCCTGCAAATCGCCACGAACCTTAAAGTTTGTGCTCAACTTGCCATGTGGTCTTCACCCCGGCTGTAGAGAGGTCTGCCGCTCCTCCACTCAGTCAGACGGGGCTAGACTGAGATGCAAGTGGGAGGGGGTAAAGGGTTTGGGACAAGGAGGAGGGTGAGAGAGGTGAGATGTGGAGAGACAAAACTAGCTATCTAGACAAATGAAAAGTCTGGGCTCCTGAGTGTCCCGTGGATGTGGTCAGCTGAAAAAACAATGTTTAGGACTAAAGAGGCGGCTTCAGCTGGGACAAGTCAGAACAGGTGCAGGTTTAGGCACGGGCCAGGACAGGGGGGGTGGGCACGGGCCAGGACAGGACATGGGGGGTGGTACAAGAGGAGGGAAGTTTGAGTTTGAGTGATTTCTGCATTTGTTGCAATGTCAGACTTTAGCCAACATAACATGACCAGAAACCTACTAAAGTCCACTTAAGTAGTTTACATTTAGTTTGATTGTGGTACAAACAATCAATCTGACCTTTCTTATACATCTGAATAAATCAATAGTTGATTTGGTTGTCCATATAAAAAAATAAATTAAAAAAAAGTGAATTTTTCCTAGTTGTTTTTACACAGTCTTTATGGCAAACATCACATTTAATATCAGATTTAGGATTCAAATGAGCTAAAATTGACTACAGTATGTTAAGATATAAAACTTGAATACAAAAACAAAATTGGGTGGGATTGAGAATGTAAATTGTCATCAAATCATTGGATTAATATGATCAAATTTAAATTCAGTTTACAAGGTTAATTAGACATTTTCATCAGGCAAAGTGGACTTGGCAATGTTTAATGCATCTTTTCCTGTTATTAATACATATTTATCTTGTAATGAATGCATCTTTTCCTGTAATGAACACATATTTTCCTGTTATTAAAACATTTATCCTGTAATTAATGCATCTTTTTCTGTAATGAATGCATCTTTTCCTGTTATAAATTCATATTTTCCTGTAATGAAAGCATCTTTTCCTGTTATTAATGCATCTTTTTCTATTATTAATACATACTTTCCTGTTATTACTGCGTCTTTTCCTGTTATTAATGCATCTTTTCCTGTTATTACTGCATCTTTTCCTGCTAAGTAAGGCACTTTGAATTCCTTCATGTGCAAACTGTGCTCTACAAATACATTTGCCTTGCCTAATATTCTTGTGGAGCTTGATAAATTCTTCATCTTTCCCCTCAGAGCAGCAGTACGGGGGGCTGAATTCCAGCTTAAGGAGAAAGATATGGAGGGAGTAAAGTAAACAGTCAGACAAATCACCATAGAGCATATGAAAGTGAGAGAAAATGAAAACAGACGCAGAACGCAGAGCACAAGTTCTTCTTCTTCTTCAGCCCTGGACTTGTTTTGGTTGGTCAATCCGGGATTTCCATCTGATCTCTGTGGCGTCCTGTCATTCTTTCCTCGGGGTGTTGAGGACTCGGCTTCAGACCCTCGAGGAGGAAAAAGAACAGGACGGGGAAGGGGGCTGAGGAGGGAGCAGGAGAAGTGATCGAGCAGATGATGGACACGTAACCTTGATTCCATGTTTTCTTTGCCATTCGTCGGTCTACTGCTCGTCTTTTAGCCGTCTGAACCTGTCATAGCTCCAGGACAAGGAACACAGGCATGTAACTGCAAAGTCGGCAGATTTCTACAGGCTTTTGTAATGAATAAATCAGCTTCAGTTAGCTGATGTCCTCTTTTAATTTATCTTTAATCCGTGCATGATTTGGCACGCAACCCATTCCTCAGAAACACACACAAGAAATAGAAAACGCAATGAGAATCATGTAATCCTTAAGGGATATTTATGTAATCAGGACCTGCCTGGATATTGTTTTACAGCGCCAACATCTCTGTTCTGTTCATCTTAATAATGGTACAAAAATAATCTTAAATCATGACCACAGTAAGAACACTATTCATAAAAAAAAATCAAAGCTTGAATCCAGTTTAAAAAAAAGAAAGAAAGCATTACTCAATACTTCTGCGTGTGTTCATCATTACAACAGCGGCTTCATTTTATACTGTAAATGAAGACTTCTGTTTGACAAAAGTGCAATTTACTCTTTTCTGGCAGTTTTCAAAAGCCAAATCAGCTTTAGCACAATAAAGATATGAATCCACCTCACCATCAACTGTACGGTTTTACATGTAGAAGATTAAATCATAAAGAAACAACATATTTTCCAGATGGAGAGATCTGATCTGTTGAATTATTCAGCAATTCTATTACTATGTTAGAACTGCCATTATTACCAGAACTACTATACCTCTTCCACATTTCTATTGGAGAGTTATACTATAGTTATACCATTTTCTACGGTCAACATCACTAAAAACTCTCTTTCTGTAATATGTTTTTGAGTACTCACAAGTCAACACACAAATTAGGAATTACTGCAATCAGTGTTGGGAGGAACCTTTCTTCATCATAAAAGCTTAAATTTTTTGTTTTTGTTTCATTGTTTATTATTCATTTATAAGACAAGAGTACCTTTATTACAAATTAGAGAAGGACAAATTGCACATGCACTCACTGTAAACTCGCTGTTTTCAATTTCTTACACAAATTCAGTGCAGTTCGTGGCCTAATTTTCATGATCAAACACCAAAATGTATGTCTCTGATTCTAGAAAAGCACCACCGAATGAAAGAGTAACTGTACCGGAACAATTCCAATGTACAAATGAGACTTTTGCCTTTAGAAACTCCTAATTTCCTCTCTATGGGGCAAACGGACCACACAGATTAAACCTCCCCATTCCTAAAGCTATATATTTCCCACAATCTGACATCACTCCTAATGTTGGGCTGCATATTCCTCCAGGTCAGCATGTGTCGAGCAACATTCTGTGCATCTCCCCGGCAGGAAACAATGACGACAGACAAGAGGGAGGGTCCGTGGGAGGAGAGGGAGAGAGGGAGACGGGGAAAGACAGAGAGAGGAGTGCAGCAGGCTCACTAGGTCCAAATGGAAACAGTCTTAATATAACTAATGCTCCATTGTGCATAAAAGGTCAGCATCGTACAGGAGGTGTAGACAGGTGAAGGGAAAGGCTGTTCGTTGGGAATCATTATTTTATGCATAATTTCATATTGTACATTTATTTTAGAACAAAAGTATTATTAGTGGTAGTTAGTGGTGATTTAATGAACTCTGTGACACCGAACAACTACAGACTGAAACTAAATACTGCAGTTTTTGGTTTTGTTTAAACCTTTGAGAGCATTTACAACATTCTCTTGATCAAAACCTAGATTATTTCATCATTTCATTCATCACTCTGCACATCTAAACACTCAAATTCTTCTTGTTGTATATATTGGTTTAACATTCTTTGCTGCTGCTTAATATTTGCTCACTTTACAAACTAAAGCATTAAACTGAGGGCTTTGCGTTTGATCACTGCTCCCTCGTGGTCGAGTAAGGAATAAAAATATTATTGATAGTCGGACAAACCCGGAGATTTTTCCAGAGTGCGCAGTGATTCAGCAGGTCCAGCCCAGTCTTGTCATCTGGCTCGACGGGCTCAGAGCCACTGTCTGATGAAGCACAGATGGAGGCAAAAAAAAAACAACACCAAAATTCCTCGCAAATTTCTCTGACCCGAAACCAAAATCCTCCATTTTAACATTTTACGACAAGTAGTTTTGCAAAGTAAGTTTCAGACGGTTCAGACACAACTGAACACGCTTAAAAAGGGGTCTGTGACATGGAGCTTGAAACGATTTCCAGATGCAACTTTTGAACTTTAGAAAACCATGACCTTGATTTATAACCTTTACAATGGAAAGGTAACTGCGCTTTTAATACAGACCGTTTCCAAAGTAAAGAGCCTAAAACATTTCTGTCCTAAAGCAGCGTTGTCAATATTAACCCTTCGCCCCGTCAGTGTTACAATGAAAACCTCTCAGAAGAAAGAAGATTTACAGCAGACATTTTACTGTAAAGGAGTAAATAATAATAATAATAGGCAGTTTTAAAAAGTCAAAATGTGCCAATTCGACAGAGCATAAACAGGTCCTCCCAAAACACCAATAAAACACATTTTATTGTAACATTTTAGCTCCAGTTGTGGATCTATTCAAGTGTGCACTCTAGTGGTTATTTCTCATGCTACATCACCAAACTAAAGAGACAATATACACAACTTTATTTGCTTGTATTCAGTTAATTATTAAAAGCGTCCTTATTTTCAAACACTTAAAGGAGGAAGTGGGTGTTTGAAGTCTATTTAACTAGATCCCAGCTTCACTAGAGATGTGTGATTCTGATGAGCAAAATGGAAACCGAAGAGCAATAAGGCTACAAATATGTAATATGTAATATGTAAACAAATAGTTTACACAGTCATATAAGTCAGTATCTTAGGTCGCAGATGAATACATGTTTATTATGTTTACAAAAGTGAAAAGTTAATTGGTGAACTTCAGTGTACTTCAACTTTAAAAAATGGTGAGCCTTGCTATGAATTTTAAAATCTAATAATATCAGATATCGGTTAACACAAATCCATATCGGCCCATCCTTAGCTAGTATTCACATGCATGCTTTTTCTCATTTTAGGTACAATATGCCCTTTAGACAATAGAAACAAAACCTACAAGAGTCAACTGAGTAAATGCAAGCAAATAGAAAAATAAGAGATAAACAAGCTCTATGGATACAGAAAAAACAGTCAAGATATTTGTTTTAAACTGCATTTATTTAGCTTTCTCCATACAATACATTGAATGTACAACAGCACATACTGTATTCTGAAATAACTCTCAGTATAAAATAGGGCTTCTACAATCAAGGTACAGTCATAAAATGCTCTGAGGGACATGACAATGGCGGCAACAGAAAAAAAACATCTTCATATAAAGCGCAGGATATTGAGAAGTGATTGTAATCCCGAGTAGAACACACCTCTCAGAGCATCTAACATCCTGCTGACCCGTTTTACCCCCTTTATTTCTTGATTCACAATTTGGGGAGATATCAAAAAAAATGTATAAACAAAGCAATAAAATGATCTATCACAACCTCTTAAAATATAACTTTTGGTAACATGAGAGTACAAATCAGGCCTTGTTTGGATACTTGATATATACCAAAGAAGCATACACGGTTTCTGACAGCTAATCAAGCCCATATCGTTACAATCAATAAACTGTTTGTGACTGAGAAAGTTGGATCGTCTCGAGTGTTTTCCTGACACCAAACACTTAACCACAGCAAATGTATACTGTACTATCACTAAAGCCACAAAAAAACAGCTTGTTTCAATATGGTCAACATGAGCCAGTCAATCGTAAAATACCTTTTTAATTTCAAACTCATAATTTCATCTGCAGCTGTGTATTATAGCATGTGAGCCCATATAATAGTGTTGATAAATGTTGGTTTAAATAGTACACACTTAACATTGATCAGCTTTTGTGTTAGTTTGCCATTATGTAGTGCTCACTTTGTTGGATATACATTACATTACATGTCCAATTACTCTGCGAGTAGGCCGAGGTACAAGAAAAAGGAGAGATTTGTCTCAAGTTTTGAGGTAAGCGATGTGTTTCAGTATAATGCCCTACTCACAATCATACAGTTACAATCATTGAATCTTTTTATATACATACTTCCTGATTTACATACACTGTACTGCTCCTCGTTTTTAACATAACCAAAACTAGACTGTGATATTACCGACTTTTTAAAACGAGAAAAATGCCATGTTTAATGCGATGGCGGTGAACTTTATGGCTATCGATAATGGCCTGTATCCTCTTGCATTCAACAACATACTATCAAATATCTACAACAGCGCAAAGTTTCCGTCAAAACGCTTGCAAACAATTGGCAAAACTATATCAGCTCATTTCATTTGTAAAGGTTTTTAAAAGGATGGTAAATGGAAGATGGGAATGGTTTTCACTTAAGTTGACAATAGATTTACATGCCTATATAATCTATGCATACATTAAAGGGGAAACACCAAATTCGATTGAGTGAAAATGGAGTTTCTAAAGTGGCACGGTGGCTCAAATCAAAGGACAAAAAAAAGAACGTCGCGACCAATTGTACAAGGGCGTATGTTCGTAGGCACCTCTTGTTGACTTCTTCTAAACCGTTCAAGTAAAACCTGCATCTTACAATTCCTCAAAACATCTGTTCAACATCTGTGCCTCCCGAATGACACGTGACTATAATGAAGGCTCGATGTTCAGGTGAAATGTGCTATAGAAGTAACAGTTTGAGCACTTGGACTGACACTACGGACCAAAACTGAGACGTGACATCGACATTTACAAAGAGGAGGAGGCCAAAGATGCTACAGTACTAGTGCTACCTGAACATGCTACAGATTGAGACTACAATGATGGCTTTCACAACAGCACACTTCAGGACCCAGCTCTATTAAAACTAGAGCCACAAACGGGCTTTCAATTGACCAAAATAGCTTAACAATTGTACCACTTGTAAGGTAAAGTACCAATATTTAAGCTTGATGCATCAGGTATTTAGAAAAGCTGGCTTCATGCGTGTGCAGTGGAAAGCACCCCATCTGTAGTCAGTTCCTGTCACACACACGCTCACACAAACATTCACACAAACCCTGAAGTTAGGAACGATTTCTATCGTCAAACAGCACATCGTTTTTGATTATCATCGTGTTGGAGCTGGGATTACATACTGTACCAGATCTCCGAAGAGAGGCACCCTTCATCAACATCAGCTCCCCTGCGCTCACGCACGCGCGCACACACACACACACACACACACACACACACACACACACACACACACACACACACACACACACACACACACACACACACACACACACACACACACACACACACACACACACACACACACACACACACACACACACACACACACACACACACACACACACACACACACACACACACACACACACACACACACACACACACACACACACACACACACACACACACACACACACACACACACACACACACACACACACACACACACACACACACACACACACACACACACACACACACACACACACACACACACACACACACACACACACACACACACACACACACACACACACACACACACACACACACACACACACACACACACACACACACACACACACACACACACACACACACACACACACACACACACACACACACACACACACACACACACACACACACACACACACACACACACACACACACACACACACACACACACACACACACACACGCACACGCAAGCACACACACACACACTCACACGCACTGGAATTAAGTTTATAACTATAAACAAAAATTACAATCACATGCTTTAACGGAATGTAGAGAAAGCTCATACCAGATTTGGCCTTGAGGCAGGACCAAGGCCCAGCAAAAGACTAATATGAAGCATCTTGTTGGCTGTGGCCAAAGGCTGGACTTTCACACAAGAATTTCTGATGCTAATTTGCACAACTCTAGGTCTTTTCATAGTCTCTTTAATACAGATCTGAAGTGCTTTCAATCATTATCCGTACAGAAAAGGCTAAAAGACACGTTTAAAAATTGTATTTAAAATATATCATCCCAACTTTGTAGGACGTACTAACCTAGTTAGACCCCAGCAGCAAACAACACACGCCCTGTGAACACATCAACCACTCCTTTACTTTCAACACATCTGACCAGGGTCTATTAAAACTCTTTCACCTGAATATGCCTATATTTGAGTGAACCTTTAAAAGCAAGCTGCATTCAAAGCCCACATTCTATTTTATAATTTTAATAGTGCCTACTTTTTGTAGTGTGCAACAGCAGCCATTTCTGCCTTGCAAAGATCCTGCTCAAGGTTTTCCACTGACACCTTCCACATAACAAGAGAGATACTCCCCGTAGCCTTAAAGGACTAGACCTTTTTTTAAACAATAAAGTATTAAACTATATTCCTGACATCGTACGATGCATGAGAGTTTGCATTGCATGATGGCAAGTCTCTTGCTCCACTGGGAGCAAAGGCCAAGCCTGTTAATGCTCACAAACCCTGGGTGACAGATTATAGATACAGGTACATTTTGGACTTCTAGGCAGGTACAGTTTAACCACAAGAATTTGGCAGCTTATGATTTGGCTACTACTTCGAAAAAAAGTGCAAGCATTCACTTTTTTGTGACATCTTGTGTTTCTGACCTGCTATAGCTCTTGATATCTGGCGTTAGATCTCTGTTTACAAAAATGTAACTAAACAAAGATCCTACATTAAGTCAAAATGCAGCACCCCAGCAACAATGAACGGAGCAGACGTGTTTGTTGGTTGCAGATCAGGGTCTGGTGGAGTTCTTGGTCTTTGTGTAACAAAGGAAGCAACTTACACAACACGTTAATATATATACTCACAAAGGGGACAGCCACACTCGCACAGACACACAAGTGCACACAGTCTCTCAGATCAGCCTGGCCTCTCCCTCCATGTCCGGCGGTAAATCACACACTCCTGTGAAGTGCATCTCCTTGGCCCTGCTGCCTTGTCCTCCACGGGCCCCTCTCTCCCCCAGGCTGGGAGAGGACTGCTGGGCCTGGGGGTCTGGAGATGTCCCACGGGGGATGCCACCTGCCCGCCTCTCTTTCAGGAAGACCTCTAGTCGGCGCAGCATCTGCTTGGGGTTCTTTTTGGCAAACAGCTCCACTTCTGTGGGGTTACAAAGCACAGCAAATGTTGGACTCACGCAGCGACAGCAATCTGTATAACCATCTCCTGTTGTTATTGTTCAACATTGAGCAGTCCTATGTTGTAAAATGTTATATCTTTTGGATGGGCAAAGGTCCTCACAAAATCACAAATCAGGAAGAAATCACTGAAACCGATGAATAAACATGTACTGATGACTTTCATAGGCGTACTGAGCCAATGACACACTTTTATCCATATTTTATGTTGACTATTATACTACAAATAAGTTACAAACACTCTAAATATAAACATACCATCATAATCCTAAATTAAAATCTCAATAAGATAAGGAAAGGTTCGAGGCAACAACAATGAATACCTTTGAGTACGAATCCAGAGTCAGCGATGGTCTTCTGCTGAGTCTTCCACAGCTGGTACAGATGTAAATACGTGGCAACGTAGAACTCATTTAGCACACCGACTACCTGCTGACGACGGTTGCACTCCCTGGAACAAACAGAGATTTAGTGCGATGTGTTACAGTGAGCAAAAGCAAATCAGTTAAGAGAAAAGAACGGACTTGGACAGGGCTTCCTCTCTGAGAACTTGCAGAGCGATGCGGGTCATGTTGATCGACATCACACTGAATGGAAAGTTCTACGGAAACACAAGAATATTCAAGGTTTTTTCCTTTTTCTTATATCCAACACAATTTGTTAGTGTGTCAACATCTCATGTAACAATATGCTAGCTTTTTCATCATATGTTTTTGTTAAGTTTTCACACTTTTAACCGGTAGCGTGTGGTCAGGGCAATCAAGTCAAGCAGTGATTAACACATAAAATCTAAAATTACCATGTGTCACAACTATATTCAAATAGTTCAGAATTATATCCAAATAAGCCTGTTTACCCCTCATTATTTTAGTTTGGTTTAGTTTAGCTCAGGCGTAGATGGGCGTTTAGCCTTCATATAGTAGACAGAGATTCAAAACTCACTCTGGTGCGCAAATGTTATACACTAAATACTGACGAACATTAAAAGTCTGTATGGAAGCCCTTCCATAACATTTTAGTGCTCTAATTACCTATGTTTACAGCAAATCCCTTAAGCACAAGCAGCCAGTGTTGGGGAGCGTATCTTAAGGTCCCACAATCCTGTTTTGTCACATTTAAAACATTTTTTTTAAGACAGGAGAGGACAGTGTGAATGGGGGATGAGAGAGAAGGGAGGACATGCAGCAAATTGTCAGAGTCTGGACTCGAAATCACAACCCTGCGGCCGGCTGCACCCGGAGCCCTGCATACGTGTGCTGTGGCCCAACCACTCAACCACTGGGCAACACACATTTAAAGCGTTTTAAAGATTTGTTTTGGCCCATAAGCTTTATCCAACAGGACGGGGTTAGGATTTAGGCCATTCTGTAAATTGTCGCAGGACTGGATTTGAACCCACATGTGCAACGCCCTTAACCACTGCACCATCGGCGAGTAAATCCATAACCCCTACACTCATCCTGACCCAAACCTTAACCATAATCTCTGAACCAGACCAAATGTTGGAACATAGAACCCTTTTTTCAAAACTTTCTTACAAACGTGGGGACATAGTAGTGCTGTAGTTGACCAAAAATATTTCCTGTTGATCGATTAGTCGACTAAAAAGGGCGCCTGGCACTATCAAAAAACTCTCAAAACTATCAAGTATCAGACACAAACTGCACTAACAAGAAAACAACTGCACAATTTATACAGAAAAATACTAGGAACAATGCCTTTATTACTCAACTTATTCACAACATGCCTTTTCCTTTTTGCTGTTGTTCCATATGAATCTTTATAACCTAAATAAAATAATTAGTCGACAGTAGAAATATCAGTTGACCACAATGCCATCGACCGATTAATCAAGCAAACAACTAAAGGCCGACAGCTCCAGAACACAGAGCTGGCCCCCATTGTTGTAAGCTTAGCTCCAGCTCCTTCACACCACAGTGCCTCTTCTCTGCTGGTGTTTTGTACTTATAAATGTCAAATGAAGGGCTTGACTTGACTCACATACAGATCACATTATACTAAGTTGTTCTAGGACAATGCATTGCACGGGGCGTTTAAATTAACCAACAATACCTGTGTTGGATGTAGTGAAAGCTTGTAAATGTCTCGAGCCAGTGGTAGAGTTTCTGGGTCCATAACAAAGTAAAGACTATGCATGAGACCCAAGAAACCAGTGCCGCGAAGGTCTGTGGCCGGGTCTGTACCTGCAAAACAAACAAGAAATGCATACAAAAAATTACCTCTAATATCTTCATTTATGTAACAATCTCAATTTGGTCCTACCCTGAAACCCGATGGTCTCCCAATGCACCCCATAGCGTGGACAGTCTAACTTGCTGCCAACAAGTCTCTTATAAATAGTTTGAAGGGCGCGCATGTGGATGGGTTGGCTGTTGTCCACTGGGCCTGCAGTGGACATAAACACAAATGAAGACAAGATTAGAGATTTGGAAGTAGAAACGTTGCTCACTCTTCACCGGGAAACACTGGTTCTTGGAGAAACTGTGGCTGTCAAGTGGCTCAGCGCCGTCTTCAACACCGACATTCCATTTGACTTTAGAACAATGTATCTCAGATGTAAGGCTCCAACAATGGAAACAATGCATGCATACCTGTGGAATGTACTTTTGGCTGCAGCAAAGAAAGCAATAACATAAAATGGAGGACAAGGACAGAGCCGACTGTAAAGGACTGGACTGAAATAATTTTTACAAAATGGACAAATTGACTTTTACTTTGGACATAAATGTGGACAAATGGGACCTATAAATTGAAACATATGCCATATTGACATTTTCTTTCAGGATTACTCTTTGGGCTACTATATTATTTAATATATATAGTTTTTAAACTCACATTGAGCAATGGCAAAGACCAGGTCCCTCTCTTCCAGCAGTTCTCGGTGCAATCGTGGAGGTCCGAAGAGGAAGTGTGTGATAGCGGCCAAACCAGTCCTACGAATGGTGGGCTGGATGTTCTTCTACAAATGGAAAATTAAGGACATGCATAATAATAAGCATAATATTACAACACAAATCCATACATAATAGTAAAATCAAATATCATACATTGAAATAACAATAAGAACGATTCAGATTAGAGCAGGGGTGGGCAAACTACGGCCTGCGAGCCACATGTGCGGCCCGCCAAACATGCCAAGTAATATGTTTTTTTATTTATTATTTTTGCCCTCAGGCATCTGTCTGCACTTGTATCCTTAATAAATATGACGTGAAATTAATTAAATAATAGATTCAATAGCCTATATTTGACAGAAAAGTGATATTTTATTATTATTATTTTTTCACACCAATGATCGTGGGCCGGCCCTCCGCTACTTGCCTGGATTCGAATAAGGCCCTCGGAGGAAAATAATTGCCCACCCCTGGATTAGAGTTACAGTTTTGCTTTCATGCGTGGGTAGGACAACCGAATAATAACCGAGCAATCCTTTAGATTTAGTCGACCAGAAGTTATATTGGAAGGCTAATTATTTTACAGACACGGAGTGACATGGAGTGAGTTAGCTGAAGATTTGGGACTATAATATACATTAAAAGTACATTTCTGTATAACTTGTTGTTGTTGCACAAACTCCTCTTTAGCACAGCCGTTCAAATAGGAATTAATGATTCAATAGAAGCATGGAAAAAAGGAGACCTACATTGGTGATGTATTTTTCTTTTTGTCATACGGTTTTCTATAGGTGTCCTTTTTAAATGATTATTACTAAGCGTCATGTTGTGTGTTATGTCAAGTTCTTACAAGTAAATCCCCAAGATCTGTGGTCTGGAAGTACTGCAGTGCTTCATTAAAAGAGATGAGTAGAGTTGGGTTGGAATCTTCAGAGATTACTAAAAAAACAAACATATTTTAGCATGTGATATGACACACCAATGTAAAAAAACAAATTGGGTTTAAAGCGGTCTGACCTGGTTGTACACTTTCAATTGCTTCCCACTCCTGTCGGGCCTTTTCCAACTCCTCATTTTCATCTGTAAAGACACAGGCAAATTACCACAGACTAGTAATAAGGGAACGTGCGTCAATGTAAACACAAGCACACCAACGGAGACATTATACACCTTCAACGCCGAAAAGATGGCTTACATATACAAATATTGCTAGGTCTCTAGGATACACTTAAGTAGTGTAAGTGGAGGGGCGTGTCACCTGTAGGGTTTGGTTGCACATCTCCTGCTGCCAAGGTCTGCAAAAGGCCATTCTGCTTCAGTGCAGAGATCTGGACAAAATGTTTAGTTTAGTAGATTATGTTTGATGGTTAAACTTAGCTTGGAGGTTGACTTACTGGCAAAGATCTAAGTGGAGCACTGCCATTTGTGTGGTCTTTGTTATTTTGACCAATTATCAATCCATTCATGACCTGAAAAATACATTTATAATTTTTTTAAATCTTGTTTTAGGTTAAAAGCTGGAGAAAACTGGATTGGAAAAAAAACTCACTGGTTTATGATTGGAATGTCCATTAATGTCTTCAACTGGTTTGCATTCGTGGGACAAACCATTCAGACCCTAGAGATAAAAAAGGAACAAGCAAAGCAAAACTTTTTTGTAATCCTATATTAGTCTCTTGGCAAGTTTAAAAAGCATACTATAATAATTGCAAAAAGCATTTGCAAATCTCCCGTACTGGCAGCAAGTGGCACAGTGGTGAGCTCTGCCCTGTCAAAACCCAACGTAGCCAATCAGGGGTATCCCTAATAAACAGTTAAGCTGCCTCAGGCAGGGATAGGTGCCAGGGTTAATGTTACGACTGAAAAACCAAACTGGGGATGAGGGAAAACCCTCGTCAGCTGCCGCCATGGCAACACACCAAGCAAACGGCACCAGAGATTACAGCTAAGGCACTGTTGACCTTAGGACTTAACTTGAACACTTGTGAAAGAACTACTTAAACAAATCATCTCTTAATTGGCAACATTAAACAGCATAAAGCAATAACAACATCCGATAATGTCCCAGAGTGCAGGTCAAAGAATTAAACTGTTGTAGAAAAGTTAGATTATACATCATCTTCATTAATGTCAACCAGTAAAATAATTTGGGTATTTATTTTATTGTGCTCATTATGCAGTATTTCATACTACATGGTGTGTCCCAGTTATCACAGCTAAATGTTAATATTTGATTAATAGATTTAATAGCAATTCATTATTTATTTAAGTAATAATTATTCAAAAATGCCGTAATGCTAATTGTCTGTGATGCCCATCTTATTACTATGCAAATCTGATGTAAATCCAAAGTCAAATAAGATTTAAAGTAAAATAAATAAATAATCAAGCAGAATATAATCACCTCCTTGTGGGTTGTGACATCAATGTCCTCCTCCATTGCATATATGTGCGGCGGCTGGCAATAGTGTTCTGGATCCTGGCCTCTAGAGGCTAGTGAAATCATAGCGGGAGATGGGCCAAAGATCCGATGACAGGACCACCATGGTTGTTGTTGTGCACATTTGCTTTTTGACTCGTTTTCTTCTACACCGCGATAGTCCAGGGTCCACAGTCACCAGTTTGCTTGGACCAGAAGTTGTCACTTGTGGCAGAAATCCATGTTGTGATGTAGTAATGAGTGCTGTATATTTTTGACCACCCAAAATGCAACCTTGAGAGTCTGTGTTGGGATGAATGCGTGAATTTCAGTCTACAAAAATGACTTGGCAGAATCGCTATACATCAATAAACAGTCTCCTCGGATTGCTCCTTGCTTCCCTTCCTCCACAGATCTCCTTTGGCCACTTGGTTGGCTCCTTTGGCCCATCAGAGGTGCACAAAAGCTAGATAATGACATTGCTTTTCAGGGCTGGGCTCTCCCTGCCCAAGACTCTTCATTACTTTGGCACGCAGTCCACGATCAGGAACACTGATCTGCTACAGTCTGGTTACTTACTCAATAGTTATTATAAGTTAATGGTGAGCTAAGTCAAAACTGAAACGAGCGGATGGAGAGGATCTGCACCAGTCTTATGGAGGAGAGGCCATGTGGCTACCGCATCTGAAGATAAAAGAGTAAAAGGATGTTAGCACATTTTAATCAAATTATGCTCTACATTTACTTATATAGTAATACTGATTTAACTATATGACAATAACAGCAAGAGTAAATAAAACAAAATTGACTTAATATTGCTAGAGGGCTATCATTTACAAGATTTGAGTTTACTTATTTACTATTGACCTACATTCACGCCACCTCAATACGACTTATTCCGTACAGGCTTTAAATGTTGACAAGAGGCATTGATTCTGAACGTGCGTGTCATTACCAGCACCGCGTTATTCCACCGCAAAAACCCGCACAAAGCACAAACCAGACGTGACACATTCTTGCTCCGCGGTTTAACGCGACACGGTCCCACTCGCACTTATCACTTTTACCTCCGAGATTGATCCAATGACGTATTTTCACCATCTCTCGACTTTTGCAAGTTTATGAGCCCCAGTCGCGACCTAAACTAGGTCTTGCACAGTGCACACGCCGTGGCCATCGGAGGACATGCCCGCGGCGGACAGCGTACACGTCTGAAGGGGAAGACTCGGGTTATATTTTGCGGTACAGTGACAGCTCCTGCACGCAGAGCTAGCCCCCGTGTCACCGCACAAAGACCCCGCTAACAAAGCCAGGCTCCGGTGTTCGCGTGCGCGCGTTCAGACCCGCACGAATGCTCAAAAATACGCACACGGCCGGAACAATAACGTGCGTGTGTAGTTTATTCGTTACGACGCCGCCGGCAGTCGGAACGCCAGCTGTCAAGCTAACTAAAGCACTAGCCAAAGCTCTATTGAACTGTAACGGAGATGGAGAGTCTCAACAACAACAACAAAAAAGCTTGTTCCGGACGAGCCTTTACCTGTTTGTGTCTTTGTAAGAGTGTCTGGGAAATGCACGACTGCGTGCGTCCTGCGTCTGGCAAAAGTGCAACAATTAAGAGTCTTTTAAAGTACCTTAGTTTCCGATTGTTTCTCCCTCCAATCTCAGCTTCCCTTCCCCCGTCCTGTGGCCACGGTAGTTTCGAGTGCATCCTGGGAATTGTAGTTCGCCGCACAGCTTTTGGATCATTACGTCATGGTTAGTGCGCTCTCCTCCTCCTCCTCCTCCTCCTCCTCTTCCTCTCTCTCTCTCTTCCCTTCCCATCTTACAGCATTACAGTCTGTCTATAGATATGATGTCAGTCTTAAATTGTATAAAAGCTTCTGCAATCGTATTAAGGGGCATTCAATTTAGCAGCAGCCACGCGCGGGAGATGCAGCTTTCAGGCACATGCGAAGACCACTTCAGAATGTGAGCATATTGGTATTTTTTTTAGTTTTATTTATTTATTAATTATTTTTAATTTGTTTCCCTTTTAACGTTAAAAAATAAATACATATATATATATATATATATATATATATATATATATATACAATTTAGTTTGAATTGTGTGGATTCAAGCCGTATGCCATTAAAAAATAGCCATGGCACTTGAAAAGAGTATTTTATCCATGCATTTCAAAATAATGAGAAATTTGGACTGTATCGATTAATGGTTTAAAACTAAATATTGTATCTTCTGAATGGGGAAACAGTCCTCACAGTGTTGCATAAAGCAGGAAGCTGAAATCTAAATCCCCATTCACACATGCAGTCTTATCTGGGAATTTACCTGCATTTTGCCACATGTGTGAATGAAGCCAGAACTGAATTCCCTGCTTTTTTGATCTGCAATTGCCAGGCAGGGAAGGACATGTGCGATAAAGCCAGAACAGTGCCAGTAAAACGGCTCATTTCTTTGTTTATGAGCTTGGTTTCCCAGGTTACGCTATAGTTAAAGTGCATATGACAGGTTAAACTACACATTTCACTAAAACATGCGAACACAATCACAGTATATTTCAGATTTGACTAAACATTTACTTAGTTGTCCCCAGTTTGACAAGTTATAATTTATACATTTACTTCCTGATTGGACATGGGCAGTAAATATAACATAGGCAGAGGTAATTACACAACATATTATAAACGAACCATATTAAAAAATGACAGTAAGTAAGTTGGGAAGTACATTTTATTTGTATGGCACCTTTCACAGACAGAAGTCACAAAGTGCTTCACAAAAACAGTTGAAACACAGAAAAACACCAAACTTACAGTGAGCAATACACATACTACAGCTATGATTTGACCATAAATATTACCTGAAAACACCTTTATTTTGTAGATGACATTGGTAGAGGGATTCAGTTTTAGAACTTCACAAACACAAACATTTACCAAGCATGAGGCTGCTGGGTGTTTTCTCTACGCCCTCATTGGACACGAGGCTCCATGTCCAACCGGGAAATAACATGATAAACCTGAAAATAGTCACTATATGTCTCAGTGAGTTAAATGTGTTGTCTAACTTGTCATATGCACTTGACAGTTTCCAAGTTTAACCACATATTCATGCGTTTCAAATAAAAGCAAATACTACTTTTTGATTTTGAACATTTTTGTGAGGACCTTTCCACATTCAAAAGATATAATATTTTGTTTAAAATTGCTTTGCCTGGTTGCCATGCTTCAAACCCATGAATATTGTGCGGTAGTGTAGCTCATATACAGACATAATTTTCGACTACGTTACTATTCCCACAAAGCAACAAATATCCCTGCAGCCCAAACAAATTAGACATGGAGATAACGTACGCACATTTTGTTTTGTCTTCCTTTTCTGATTTTTAAATATGTTTTTTTGTAGAGAATTCTTCATCCCACAAAGTTAAATAGTACTTAAATAGAAACAATGTGCAACTTGCTAAGCATCTGCATGTTCAGTTGAATAGATTTAAAACAGATGTCTATCATTGCTCTCTGCTGGAGCGTTTAACAGAAAACTCAATTGTGGCTGCTCAAAAAAGTATGTCCAAACACGTCCAGCAAAAGAAAAGTACTTTGTTGTTGTAACTGGTCAAAAGACTGATACAGATGCAGGTATATTTAGAGTGATTTGAGTATTTTCCCAGTTCTACATTGAATTTTGGAGCGTTACCAGCAACACCAAACTCATGGGATTTACAGTGTGACAATGTTTCACAAGTGCTGATTATGGACGGATCACAGTTTTTTTTAAATTAAATTCAGCTCAAGATTTTGGAATGTAACTTCACTGATGATTGTTCCCATTACACCCTTGTCCAGTTGTGTTAATTTAAGCTTAGTTTACTATTACGTACACTAATCAGAAGATCTGCACCTAGAAATGTATTAACAGGAATAATACCATGGCATGTTTCATTCTAGTTTAATAATCAATACATTTAATAAATAGAACAATGAAATACTGTATGTGATTCATAAGAGGGGAGGGGCCAAATATGAGGACTGACACCTATATATTTGATATACCACTTAAACTATCCGCTCTGGGTCAGTATTACTTGATGACGGCTTACTCTTCTGTGCTTTTACTTGTTGTCACGTTGCGTCTTCGGTCAGCAGGCGACAGAGACCATGTCCGTGGAATCGTTAGTGGCCATCCTTTGTCGGAGGTGATTGGCAAAATCCATTTGCGTCTGAGAGAGCACTTTATTTATGATGGTCTTCGGGATCCAGCCCTGGCGAAGACAAAGAGGCAGGATGAGTGACTGTTTTAATTGGCACTTGTAAACACTGTTCATTTTAAGCTCACTCGCACTCAACATTTACCAATATGAGCTGATTTGCTGTTATCAATATTTTGTATACATGTGCAAGAGAATACTTATTAAACATTGAAGATATTAGTGTATATTAAATATCTATTGAATGACTGATTTTGCTTATATTGCAACCAGCATATTTCTATTGCACTTTCAGAAGTTAGTTTAAGAACTTTGATTGTTTAAGCCATTTTTAAAGCAAACTGTACCTTTAGATCGAGACTTAGTAACCAGGTAAACTTGGTTTTATTCAAATCTTCAGCACAGGGCTTCAGAACTATACAGGTTGGCCCATTCTCTGCTCTGAAAAACAAAACAATAAAACAATTGTGATAATGTTTAAGCGTCAGTGCATTTATTATCAGTGATTATACGCCCCGGAGTCCATCTCACCTAACTACTCCCCTCTGCTCGGGCATGTTGGGGTGCTGGGTGGACATTCCCGCCAGGAAGCAGGTGGAGCCTCTGCGCTTTGCACACCGCACGCTCACAAAGTCCCGGGGCCCAACCACATTACCGGGAGTCTCAGCAGAAACCTCATGGGTGACCATTGTTTCCTGTCCAATCTTTTGAAGTATCTATAAATATGATATATACGTTTTTAAAAGTACAGTGGTGGAAAGTAACAACGTACAAAAGTAAAGTAGTTAAGTACTTAAGTAAATCTCTTTACTAAAAAACTCGCAGTGGATACGTTTTGTATTTACTTCAGTGCATTTGAGGATACTGCAATTTAGAAATGGACTGAAAAGTAGAAAGTGCTATTCCTGGTTTGAGGGGTTATTTTTGTGCACGTTCATGGTGACATTCTGCCTAAAGGTTTTGAGTTCAAGCTTTTCCTCAGCTTTGAGCAAAGAATATACAAATATTTCCTAGAAAATTAAGAAATTGATCTGCTACTGATGCCCAAAGATCAGCACACTTCTCAAACATAATCACTACATTTAAAATAAACATCTGTGTGAAATACTTTAACATTTTAAGTTCATAAACCATTACTAAGCAGATTTTTTATGTGCTACTTTTACTTTTACTTTAGTGATTTGTTGCACATGTTTTTGTACCTTTACTTAAGTAACAAAATTGAGCGCTTCTTCCCGCTGAAAAAATGTATTTACTTTCAAAACACTCTCTGCTTCTCAAGCCATTATGTTTATTTCACATTATCGTAATGGTGTTAACAGAGAGCAGCAGAATGAAGGCCATTGTAGAAGTCAGTACATTTACGACTTGTCAGATGATTGTTTCTTACCTTGACCTGTTTGACGTTTGGATTCCAGTCTCCCATCTGCTCCATGTTTCCCACGAGCTCCTTGTACAGACTGTCCGGACGCTGCTCCAGCATCACCTCCAACTTGAACACTTTCCCGATGTCTGGCAGAACTTTACTCAGGACCTTGTCTCCATTCGCCTGGAGATAAAGAAAAAAGGTACATCCGTTTTTCAATCATGCATTCGATAAACATTTTGGACATTATCAAAAATGTTTAATCATGTAAAAGCTGCACAGTATTAGAATATTTAGCCTGTAATTGTTGTGTTGCGCGTCTCTCGTCTGTACTTACGGCCACAATCTCGACAGTCCAGCCTTCTTGATCGCTGAGGATGCTGACGGCTTTAGTCAACGCATCCTCTCCTTGCTTAACATAAGACAACTCAGCTTCATTCAACCCCTCCTGTTCAATAATCCGAGAACCTAGACACAAAACGTATACATTTTAACACTCAAAAACATTTCAGTATCATAAAAATAGCGTTTTCTTGGATCGCAAAGTTACGCGATTGAGCTGAATCAAGTGAGTACAGTTTTTCAGTTGCTTTCACAGTTTTTTTAATTGCTTTCACACTTATGCCTACATTTCGGCACAATTTCCAAAACTTGCCTCTTGAGAAGCAAAAGCACGACCGTATATCCATTTTCACATTCTTTTCGAGTCAGACTGTAGAAGGAGTAGAAACGTAAAGACTTCTGCAGTGAAAACAGTGTTTGAACAAGGTTTAGATCCAAAGACTCCATTGTCCATGTCTGAAAAGGTGCTGACATCCGATGCTATTATTTTTGCCTTTTTTGAATTATTTGTGTCATATTTTATACATATTTGGAGCATAAACCTGACTCTCACACCAACAGAAACAGTGTGACGGTGTTTTTAGGTCTCTAACTCTCTCACGGCACATGAGTAAAAGTGTTTCTCTGGGCTGTCTCCATAATCTGTTGAATTTTGTTTATGTTTTCACCACAAAGTCTCCCTTTTACGAGAGCATTTGAGTCCCGTTTACAAACTCAGATCCTTCAAGCCGAACTGAACTGTTTTGCCACTAAAGTGAACAGTTTGCTATAGTTTCAGAAAGCGATTGGGGGGAAAAACAAAATATAAAAAAAACGCAGGCACTTACTGAGAAGGGAGCTCCGTCTTCGGACTTGGCTTATCCAGGTGCTTGGACCAGGACCAGCCAGCCTGTTTAACTTCTGGTGAATGGCAACCAGGGCGTTTTTTCTTAAACCTATTTGTCAGAAATAAAACAAAACATCATCATAATGTCACATGTTTTTTTTTATGCCAAGTTTCCCTTCAAATTGACTCACCCGTCATGTTCCTCGTATGCCTGTAGGAGATGCCGGCGCACAGCTTGAAAGTTGCAGGCAGCATTTGTCTTATGAGATTTCCTGGGAGGTTAAGTGAACTGGACGAAAGAGCAATAAAAGAAAGTTGATTATGGTCTGTCCAGCTAATAACGTTGATAGAATAAAGTTAAAGAAGTGCCACCAGGGTTTACGAGAGTGGAGCAAAGCTTGTTTCTGGAGCAGTTTGAGGGAGTGGGTTTATATAGGAGCAAAGTCACAAGGACACGCAGTTATCGTGGCGTAGATAAACACGCATCACCACTGTCTAAGCGGCTGTGGTGCCAAGGCCTCCGCATGAACACGAGCTGCATGTTAGACATCAGATAACGTTCATTGCCCAAAGACCGGCACATTTGGCTCACACATGCACCACAATATTGTCGTGGGTCATTGAAAAAATAGTTTTGCATCAGAGAGGGCATTGGAAGAGGTCCAAAATGACTCATCCACTGTTTCATGGTCAAAAACCGATAAAATACACAGATCAAACTGTGCATGGCTTATTTATTTTCATCAAGGATCAGATTTTTCTCCATTTGGAGTCATGAGTTATGTACATTTATCATAGAGAACATGTAGTGCATTAACAGAATTCCCTCTAAACAAGGGATTCTGAGGTCTTCCATTGGGATGTACATATATTTTCATATATATTTTACTATTCTTCATCTGTGAAAATAAATTAAATTCATTTATAAAGGATAGACGAACTTTAATACTTGCACACTAATACAAGATCTTGTGAAAAAGGGCCTTTGTTTTTAGCTTTGCTTCTATTGTTTTTATATAGGTATAAAATAAATGTAATTTTTCAAAGTCCATGTTTCAAAAGATTTATTTACCCATGTAAAAATAGTGTCATGCTGTCATTTCAAACACAGAAATTTCTAACGCAGACAATAACACGACTTGAAGACCACAACTGCACTGTCTCAAAAAGAAAGACCGAATCAACTTTGGCAGTGACGGATGCTTTTGAAACATTTTATTTTCTTCAGTACAAATGCAGCCGCTATTACACAGCATCATCTACTATTCCAAGTTCGACCACGATCAGTTATTTTGACAACCTTGCTCTCCACAGCTGACCAAAACCCAGATTATCTTACAGTAACATTGCTTCAACTGGCTCTATGTCAGACATGTGCCCAGTGTCAGCAAAGGCACCAATTTGTCAGATTATTGAGCAAGATTTTTCCACAAAGAAAAATACAAACAAACCGAGGGTCACCTTGGCCTGCCAACCTTATGTCCCTCTGCCTCATCGGCACAAGTGATCTATGAGTTCTGATGGCCTTAAAAACAGGAACACGCAGGTTTAGTGCTGTTATCTCAGTCAGCGCTGGGGCAGACGGGCCCACACCAGTCACGTCTCTCGTCCGCTCTGTTTCTCACTGACGGGACAAAAGAGGAGAAGTGGGTCAAATCCCTGTCTCCCCGTTTCACAAGAGGAGCATTATGTTTTAACGAGCACCGCCATCAATGACAAACTGCATTATTCAATTGACTATCCAGGCTGGAGAGCAAGTGTTAGGGCAATGGTTTCAAACATGTACAAAAAATACAGTATATGTAATAATACTGTTAGTTTTGAAGGGAAATATAGAACACAACCCATTAGTGAGATTAAATAATAGAGGTGAAGAATGATTAGGGTGTGAAAAATGCAGCAAAGGGTAAAAATGTGACACTAAAATACAGTCAAAAGGCACCACAACACCTCCACCTGAAACTTACAGCATAGACACATCCTTTACATCCTTTCAGTGTTCAGTTTTGTTGTGTACTTTGAGGTTTTTGCACGTCTTTCCAATTAACTGAAAATGGCAAATACACTACACTAAAAACTTTATGGAAGCTCTCATACTGTATGAACAAGACACTCAAGCATATTTAGTTATGTTATGTTATGACATGTTATGTGTTATTTAGTTTAATTGGGGTTTTGGGTTTACTGTATCTTTTTACATTCTAAACTGTCCAAATGTTTTTCATTTCTATTTTTAGAATGATATTATATTCATGTGCAATTCATGTGCAATTACTGTCGTGATCACATGCAATGGTATTTATTTATTTATGTATTTATTATTTTCCCCCTCCATCCCTTGTTGGGAAATGGGAGGTTTTGTCTATAGGAGTTTTTGTTTATAAGAGATCTTCTACTGAAAGTGTTTTTCAAACTTCCTATAAGTTAGCTGTTCTTTTCCTCTGTATCTACCTCTGTATCTACCTGCGTTGCAACAATGAAATTTCCCCATTTGTGAACAATAAAGGATTATCTTATCTTATCTTATTGTGAGCTGTAGCTGTGTCGTCACACCCGAGTCACAGAGAATACGGAAAAAGGTGTCATGCACGTCTTGTTCTAGTTGAATATGGCGCTCGTTGATGCACATGGAAGAATTGTAAAGCTCTAATTAATGAAAATGATATTATATTATTTAAAATTATGACTCTTGTGTTTTGTGTTGATTTTTTTTAGTTCCCACTGTTTCATAATAAGATCGTAGCTCGGGAGTAAAGTCAAATAATACATTGCACATGACAAAAGACAAACAACGGTGTAGAGAATTCAAACTATAGCACAGAGTTTATTGGGATTTGAAGGACACAGTGGACTTGGCTTTCACATGCACTCAGCACTTTTCTGTACATCACATTAAACAAGGAAGTTCCCTCCTCCTCTACACCTACATCCTCCTATATATATTTTTTCAAATCTTCCCTTTACCACAAACCTTTGACACCTTAACTCTGGGGTCTTCTTGTAGAAACAATAGAGGAACAACAAAGTGCTAATGTCTGTGTGGAAACTGGAAAGCATGCGTACAAGGAGGCACTTCAGTCTGATTTATACACTATAAATATACTCCTTTATCAAGTATGTAGAGAAAGAAACAGGCTTGTGTGTGAGATTGGTAAGGACAGTTCCGTTACTGCATGGACCACGATAATAGAAGTAGAAGATATATTAAAATAGGAAAAAAGACATTCGTAAATAGAGAAGAGTTGTAACCCTTGCTCTGCTTTAATTGGCTGTGTCGCTGTGAAAAGGCCACTTCTTAGTGTGTTGTGTGTCTTCCTCTTTCTCCGCCCACTAATATACACGTACATAAAGTACAATTTTGTGGAACTCAAAGTGAAATTTATATTTGTTAGATTCTGTTTTATCCTCCACTCGTCTCGCTAATTAAAAATCTGGTAATGTTATTAACTACGAAACAAAAAATATAATGTACTCTTTGTGCCCGTTCCAAGCTGTCATAAAAAGTTGAGTACACATACATTTCTTTGGGAGTACACTATCCTACAAATTGAATAGATCTACACAAATAATTTAACTTTTTCCACAACATTGTAGAATATCAACATGTGTTTCACTGTGCTCCTTAACTTTTGTTTCAGTTCTTGCAGCTGTTGAAATACCCTGTCTTCATTTGTAGCCGGACACTGCGGAAGACCGTTTAAGTTTTGTGAGGCATTTTGAAGAGCGTCTAAAAAAAGCAAATGTCATATAGCATATATTATTATATCATACAGACAGAAATATTTCGACAATGACGCAATGCAGCAGTTGTTCATAAACGGTGAAGGCATAGGGAGAGCAAAAAGACACTTATTCTGAAAAGCACTAAAAGTAACAGTAGAAAAAGAAGGGCTTGTGGGACAATATCCATCTATACAACAATGTGCCTTGAAATAAACTTGATATTAGTATTTCAAAATGTGCAACTTGTAAGTTTGGCTGAGTGCATGTGCTCCTCCACTTGATGGGGCAGCGACGGTGCAGAATGTAGAGAGAGAGAGAGGAAAAAAGCAAAACATGAGATTTCTGTACAAACTTCACATATTGTCAAATATAAAGTGACGTGGTAAATCGAGTTGTGTTATATATAATGCTAACTCGGGCTGCACGATATTTAGAAAAAGCACCACAAATGCAATAGTGCCTGAGGTAAAATGTCATTCCTCTCGTTAAAAGGATTAGATGGTTGCACCAATGAAATTTCCCCATGTGGGACAATAAAGGAATATCTTATCTTATCTTATCTTATGATTAGTTTGTAAATATTGAATGGGTTATATCATATGCATTTTATGATTTCCTTTCAATAATCACTAACTTACTAATTTTCTTGTTTAGTTCTTAGATTTATGTAGTGATAAAATAAAGAATCGTATGCAGAAAGGTTTGATTCAGCCCAAGACGTTTTCAAGAAGAAAGAACCAAGTCTTATTTAATATGTTTTTGAAGTCGAATTACAAAAGTGAGTATCTTTTATCAAGCCTATCCTAATATAGTCTAATTGCAATATTCAGAACGATGAATCACCCATTTCTAATATCGTGCAGTTGTAATGTTACCATGAGTGGAATGAGGTATGCAGAAGCGCTAAGGGATACAGCTGTCCGCACTTACACTTTGTCCATGCATCAATTCACAAGAAACACAATTCTCACAAATCTGTCATTATGTAGCTCACTGTGCTTAAAGCGTATGATATGTTTGCAGGCGATTAACAAATATCTATTCCAGGGTTCGACCTCTTCTGTCACTCTCCATGTTGACGACAAAAAAACAAAAACAAAACTAAAATTTCATCATCAGCATGACAATATCATCACATCACTGTCATCTTTGGCCTGAGTATACGCAAGGCAATGCACATCAATATGTTGAGGTTGCTGAGGTGAGGTGTTTGTGAATGTTTAGGAGTGATCGTCTGAGGTAATGGGATGTGTAATATTCAAAGTAAATAAGTTAGTATAGTTGTATAAGATGGTGCAGGCACGGGGTATACTAGACAGGGCCGTACATTGGAAAATATGAAATGCTAGGGTTCGTTGTACTCGACTGAGGTCCAGTTCAGTCCTGAATTAAACCTGGTTAGTGTAAAGCTAATTTAATCTCAATTTAGTCCTTGATATCTGGATTATTTATGTTTTGATTTAGAAATGGTTTAGTCTAGATTTTTGCCATGTCCTTGCGCTAATCTAGTTTTTGTTTAGTCCAGGATTTGTCCAAATACAGTTTTGTGTAGTTCTGATATTGTTATGTAGATATAGATATAAACCAAGTTAATTCCTGGTCCTGTCCTCGATTTGGACTAGTCCCAGTTAAATTGTGGTTATTCTGATTATTTATCCTTGTGGTCATATGATTTTGATTTTGTTATTTTACACTTAAAAAAGGTTTCTTGTGTTGTGTTCATAGTCTTCAGAGTAAATATACAGAACAAGGGGTGTAAACGGCCATGGTTGTAGTAAATAGATAGGGATGGAAAGAGTACAACAGATACAAGCAAGGAAGTTAAAAGAGAAGAATCTTTCACAAGAGAAGTTCACCAAGACCCCGTCCTCTGTTCCCTGTGGTCTTCTTCATATACAGTGGAATTCAGGATCCCCTGAATATTTATTTAGCTTGTTTTACTCTCCTCTTCTGTGGCTCTGTTCTATCCAACAATCCTGAGGGTGAAGTCAAGGTTTGTCCCAAAAATGTCTCCTCTCAAACCATCGAAAATGCACAAAGAAATGCCCATGGTCCGTTCCTTGGATGGCCATTACAGGCTTGGTAGACTGAATCTAACTGCTGCTAAAAGACTCAGGTCAAAACCAGGGCAGACAGCAGCAAGGAAGCCCTCCAAGGAGCTCTTCTTTCATTTTTCTGTAAGTAAGTGTGTCTGCCACGTGCGGCCACTAGGGGGCAGAGTTAGACATAGAGTCCACGGAGTTGACGCTGGAAGACTGCACTCGGCTGTTGGAGATGGACACCTCTGGGTGCTGGAGGAGCAGAGACAGTGAGTTACTTCATCAGAAGAGTATTACAACTAGTTACTTTATCAAAAGAGTATTACAACTAGTTACTTCATCATAAGAGTATTACAACTAGTTACTTTATCAAAAGAGTATTACACAAGTTACTTCATCATAAAAGTATTACATGAGTTACTTTATCATAAGAGTATTACAACGAGTTACTTTATCATAAGAGTATTACAACTAGTTACTTTATCAAAAGAGTATTACAACGAGTTACTTTATCATAAGAGTATTACAACTAGTTACTTTATCATAAGAGTATTACAACGAGTTACTTTATCATAAGCGTATTACATGAGTTACTTTATCATAAGAGTATTACAACGACTTACTTTATCATGAGATTATTACACGAGTTACTTCATTATAAAAGTATTACACAAGTTACTTCATCATAAGAGTATTACAACGAGTTACTTTATCATATGAGTATTACAACGAGTTACCGGTAAATGTAATCCTTAGAGTAAAAATACTTCCCCGTATACATTTCAAAATATTTTAGATTAAAACGCTCCCTAAATCAGAAAAATATAAGCTTTGCCCACTCACATGCCTCCTGAAGATTCGGTCCAGTAGACTGCGCTTGGGTGGCTCTGGCGGCTGGTTCCAGTCCAGATCTGGAGGTCGCGTCCCTTGAGGTCCAAAAACATTCAAATCTCGAAAACACTCCGTCTCTATCATCTAACAATAAAGAGACATTCATATTAAATACATGAGCAAATGTTTTTCCTGGTACATGCTTCAAAATGCACACCTCATTCTGCCACGGGATGGAAACGCAGCCTGTGGCAAATTTGAAGTAAAAGTCATTGTCAGTTTGGTCCAAGTTGACTCCCTTGACAGTGGAGAACTGTTCAATGTCCAAAACATCTTTACAGTAGACGGCCCGAGGCTGTAGAGGCGGAAAGAAAAACACTGAATGGCACTGAATTGCATAACATGAATATTATGTAACATGGCTGAATATAGTGATAAGAATAATATGTGCAATAATTCACATTCACATTTGAGGATTATTAAACCACTGTATAATACATAAATTGTCATCATTCCGGTGCTATAAATGAACTGACGGTTAATAAAGCGTTACCTTATAATAAAACAATATAATCCTATGAATGTATTAGGTTTACATTATACTTTTCAGACCTCTCAAACCTCTGCTTATTCATTCACTCCCCAAACTCAATGGTCCAACCAAAGACTTATTGTTAGAGTCTAGGTCCTAGGTCTAAGTACAAGAATGTAGTAGTGTGTTGTACTGACTGTGGTAGAATACTTACATCAGGCACAAATGGCGGGTCCACGATCCCAGCCTCGAGCCTCTTGAAGTTGATGTTTTTGAAGAATATGTGTGCCTTAACTGCTGCTGCTTTGTCCGCCTGGCAACCAAGTCTCTGCTTTGGGTCTTTGGTAAGCAGCTGCGTGTGCACAAAGACATTTACTTTAATTGTTCATGGTGATAAATGAAATACTCAAATTAACCAAATTGCAGTTGTTTTTGGTAATTTACAGAACATATTCCAATCTTAACTTCTCCTTGTCCTTTACTATATTTAAGTCAGGTAATGTGTCATCTTAAAACTAGAGCTTTAAACACTTTCATGTCATTTCTTCTCAACAAACACCTGAATCGAGCACTTACCATTCGACAGATGGCCTTGGAGTCCTCTGTAAACTTTTCATTATACTCCTCCTCTTCCTCCTGCACTCTTCTCTCCACTTCGTCGCGTTTCACCCTCTCCTTCCGAGCGCGGAAAGGCGATCGTCCCACCGTCATTTCGTAAATTAGACAGCCCAGACCCCACCAGTCCGGACTCATGGCATACTTTTCATTGTTTATTACCTCCGGAGCTGGAGATAGAGTTTGACGTCGTTAAATGCTGGTAACATGATAATGATGTTGATGATTGCAGTTCCTCTTACCCATATAACCGACTGTCCCCACTCTCCCTCGGATTAGCTCTCCTTCCGGCACTTTGATGGCCAGACCCAGATCAGAAATACGAATGTGTCCTGTGAACAAAAGCAGAAACCGGATAAATGCATTGTCATAAATGTGAGTGTGAAAGGAGACGTGGCGTTTTACTCACCATTGTCATCTAAAAGGATGTTTTCTGGTTTTAAATCTCTGTAAAAAAATTTGCCATCATGTGTTACAGAAGATGTGCACTTTTGATTGAATGGTCATGTTCCTAAATACATATCGCTGTTTTGAGCTTTTACCTGTAGACGATTGACTCCCTGTGCAGGTGCTCCAGTCCGCAGGAGATCTGAGCGGCATAAAACTGAACCCGGTCCTTCTCGAAACCCGGCGTACCCATGTTGTAAATGTGAAACTTCAAGTCCCCTCCGTTCATGATGGTCAGCACCAAACACAGGGCGTCTTTGGTCTCGTACGCATACGCTAAACTCACCTACGCCGAAAAACAACAGAAGTTCAAGGCATCCGTCTGTATTGCATCATATTACGCTGAATAATTCAAATTTGATTAAACGCATGTCTATTATTGTTATAAATGTATACTTTTGATGCTATCTTCCTTTCACTGTGCCAAGGAACACTTATGTTTCTTGAGGGATTGAAAAAAAAAAAGACAAATTTGTCATTTTATGAAATATTTGGGCATTTCAAGTGTCCTGAGCAAACTTGTGAACCAGAAAAGACACAAACAACCAAAATCCAAAGAGCCAGACACTACGACACAGATATTAGATAGATGGATAGATAGATAGATAGATAGATAGATAGATATTAGGTAGATATCTTTTTCAATTTATTGTTGTCGTTTGATAATGTTTCGGTGGCTGGTGTGCCGTCACAGCTAGAAAAAAAAAGTGTGCCGTGGATCAAAAAAGGTGGAAATAAATTATAATTGGTTTGTAGTCTCAGTTTTTTTCATTCGAGGAAAAGGTTGTAAACCCCTGGTGTGCATTCTCAATCAGTTCCTAGCCAATTATTTGCCTAACTATGTTGTTTTACAGCTTTGACTTGTCTAAAACAGTCAAAAACCGAGTGCGTGCTGCTGCATGTTTAAACTCTACCGCTACATTTTAAGAGACATCACATGCCTCTGATGTCATGGGAGACACACACCTGCAGGGGCGGAGTTTGAAGTGCAAGTTTCCTGTTGGTCCAGACCCCGCCTCTCCTCCTCCCCCCTCCCCTTTAGTCCTCCAGGCACTGCCCAGTTAAACGGCACACTTGGACCGTGGTTGTGGGTGGAGTTTATACGCTCAAACCCACTTTAAACACTGAACACACATTTTTAACACTGAAATGCATACCATATTGTTGCGTATAGGGCAATGTAATACACAAGCGGTTATACTGTTAGGCCTATACTATTGTTTATAGTGATGTTATAGTATTGTATGTATGGTACTTTACTTACAACAAATCTACTGTTGACTTTCTCTAAAATTTGCTTCTCGTTGAGCGCCATGGACTCTCCTTTCCTCTTTTTGATCCTCTTTTTCTCCAGTTTCTTGCAGGCGTACATCTTCCCCGTGGCTCTGACCTGACAGGCACACACCTGACGTAGGGACACAATGTGCATTACATCATCGCTTTGCTGCGGGTTTAAGTCCTCCATTAACGTTATGAACTCACCTCTCCGAATCCACCTTTACCGAGCACCCTGTATTGTCTGAACGTGTCCTTTGTGATTGGTTGCCTTGACAGAAGACAGACACAGTAAAATCCATTAATAAACATTCACATAGTATCGATCAGGAGGAAGATATTATCTGGGGAACTCAATACTGGCCTGCTGTGTTTCCTGTACAGAGGGTGTTGTCAGGCCTGAAAGCTTTGTCTGGACTTTAACTGCCTCTCATTGACTCCAGTAGAAAGTATTTTCAAGCTTGTAGTTTCAGAGCCACAGTATTCCCAGAACACTTACTTTTAATATTTAGAGTTACCTCACAAGCGGTTACAATATTATGGTGTATATTGTGTTTATTATGTAGCTTGTATTTAACAGTATCTTGCAACATTTATCTATTTATGCAGGAGACTGTCACTTATTTTTAAAGAAATGTCCTACTGGTGGCAGTATAATAAAAAAAAACATTATTCAGCTTCTGGAAATTGGTATTTGTTATGAGTATATTGACAATTTTGGATGTTCAAAGTAACATTTTAGCTAGAGAGCCACTTCTCATTTTCCATGTAGGACTGCTGGTGTTTTGTGTCATGAGACAATGATATTTCCACTAACCTTTCCAGCATCTTCCACTGCAGAAAGCGGTCAAAGTACATGCTGTTCTGGTAGTCGGAGAAAGGAGCACCGCTAAGGTAGTCGTCCACGGCCCTGAACCAAACAGAGCGCAGTGAGACACGGGAAAGTCCTTTTGTACAGTTCAGGCTGTACAGTACATTGTGAGAGAGTGGGATGTGAAAATGTCCAAGAAGTCCTGGAACCGATTTGCCATATTTAGGAAGGTTAGCGCCCAAGGATGAAATAAATGATTATAGTGTGGCTCCAGATCACTCTTTTTTTGTGGCAATTAAAGGAGACAATAATGTAAATCTTTTATGAGCTTTTAACCAGATATAAGAGTGTGTCCTCACCATTCACTTTCCCAGAGTTGCATTTTGATTGATTTATTCATGCTTAATTACATGTATTGAGGCTTGAGGACTTTGAAAAGAAATGTGTTTTCACCAAACCTCTGTACTTATTTGCAATTATTTAAATGATAATAAAAGTATATGATAGTACTGTACAGTACAATAGTAAATACCAGAGCAAAACCAAACCTAACGTGTATAAAACACCAAATTTGGTTTTATTTCTTCTAAATAGGTGAGCGTGCTAATCTGGTGGACGACTTTGGAGGAATACTTTGTCAGAATTTTACTTTTACAAATGAGGCTGTGTGTATGGCAATTTTGATTGGTTGAAGTAGATGCTTTACATTTGTGTGATTTAAGACATTTAGCCCCCAAAGTAGTAGATCTTTTAAATGTATGTCAAGACAATAACCCGTCTCTGGTCTGTCTTGCAATGCTTTAGTTTTTAGTTGTTTTTAAGCAATATTGCGTATCACAGACTCATCCCGTTGGTCCTGGTTCGATGCCAGGAGTTTGGTTCTGATATGGATCTGGTTCTAGTCCCGGTTTAGCTATGGTCTTGTCCAGGTTTAGCTCCAGGTTTAATCTAACTTGTGATGTGGTGTGAGTGCAACACACTCTTTTGTATCGTGTTTCAAATCTAAATCGCAATTATGGCTCTTACAGGTGAAGGAAACTCACTTGAAGCAGTTGCTGAAGATCTCCTTACATGGACTGATGTGGAGGTTCTCCCTGCACTGGTCCGCGAAGACCTCCACAATGTCGACATGTTGAGGTGACTGTAACACACATGTAAACACGAACGATGGCAAATATCAAAACATGGCATCACTTTTTATTATATGCTGTGAAAAGACTTCGACTGGGACATTGGGAGGCATGAGACTGGCCTGGACCACTTTAGGAGTTGTCTAAATATGAATAGAAAGTAGGCCACATAGTTATGTCGAAGCACATCACATTTGAGCAAACATTTATAGTAGTTTAGTAAACATCAATGAACAAAATACAAGAAATGTTTGAGTTGTAGATTTGACTCCCAGGATGAGTTTGTAATTCTGCCTGGTTGACGATTAATCATTTTTATTATGTGGTGTTTGGTTTTTTTAGTTTCTAGTTCTATATGGACCCCTTGTGGCTGAAATACAGTTTGATATTTTGATAATCATTAAATGTTATCTGGACCAGGAGCAAAAACATACTAAAAACAGCTGCATTATTAAATCAAAGCGGCAAAACATTTAGTGATAATCATTGCTAATACAGGTTTAGTGTTTCCTTCCTGCTGCTGTCAGACTGTACAATGAACACTGTTATCACTGTACATGTGTCATCCACCTGTAGTAATATGTGCAATACTGTAACATAATGTGAAACTGTGAAAGTCTATTGTTAATACTTATTTATCAAGACATTACATGTTTCGATTCTCCTGCTGTGCTGTGCAATTTCAACACTGTGGGACAAATAAAGGTTCTCTTATCTTTTATTTGTTTGTTAATGTTCTCAATCTAGAAGACTCCTGTCAAAATATATATTTACACTTGCATCTGGTTAAAAATGTATTGAATATCTAAATTTGGAATAGGAGGAATGAATGTTTGACAATTGAAATTGACTGTATACAATTACAGATAAACTAATGCCAGAAAAAACAAGAATGCAACATTTAAAAAGAGAAAGAAAACAAGCTAACTATAATTTTATTGTATTACACAAGCAAAAACGTAAAATGTTTAGCTCAAAAAGAATAACTTTTGCTTGTGGCCATCCTTCATTTAACCGGCAAAGCACGATCCCTTTAAACTCGTATTGGTTTCATGTACAAAATGTTGGACTCCAGCTTTAACATACGTCACACTCTTTGCCTCCGACTCCCATTCGTCAGATGAACTATTTTTGGACATTTCATGTTATTTATTACACTGTTCATCATTTGCCTCGTGAAGGTTGGGACAGTTTTTATTGAAGAATAACTCAACCAAACTGTCTCGCTTATGTTCTTTCCCACAGGTGTAAACATGACTCACGCCTTGATAAACCCCCTGTACATCCTAATATGAAGAAAAGAAACAGCAGAAGAGGTGGTGGTTGATGTGTCTCCAAAAACATCATGGCGAAATAAAAACTCACGTCTTTTGAAAGAAAAGTCTTGATGATCTGGTCCCCTCGGAATTTCCGCTTTTCATCTGGCGTCACCTCATAGTCTTCCTAAATAACACAATAGAACAAATTACATTAAAGTATTACTAGTTCAACATAGATCAGCAACAAAACGGTTACTTATAGAGTGTTGTGATACATTTTAACAGCTTGTTGGAAACCTGTGGAAAGAAAAATAGTGCTAAAAGTAGTCGACTAAAGACATTCTTGGTCGACTAAAGGGTTTGACAAAAGCTCTGAAAACTATTTGGCTATCACATCTATCTGTACCAAACTGCGCTCAAATGTCTACAACTGCACAAGAGTTTTTCCCAAATCAATTATTTATACAGAAAAGTACTTGGAAACTATGTATTTATGTGTAAAAAGGCACATTTAACTCCAAAATCTTCAGCTAACTCACTAGGTCTTCTCCTTTTTGCCGTTGTCCCATAAGAATCTAAGTAAACAATTACGGTAGTTGACCAAGACAACGTTTGGTCGACTAAATCATCATGGACAGATTAATCAACAAAACAACTAAACGGCTGCAGCCCCATAGTGCTTTGACTTACATCAGAAATCTACTCGATCCAGTATGAATATGCTATCAAATAAAACTCAGATTAATTTGCAAAGGTTTCTGATACAGAACGAATGTCACATAATTTGTCAGCTGACACAAAAATATTCTATTAAAAAGTACGTTTAATTGAGCAATCATCACAAAAGTCTTTCATTCAGATATTAACACCCACTAAATATCAAATGTTTCATCCTTGACTAAAGAATAGCTCCAACTAAAGACAGAAAGTACAAATATAACCTGTGTTCCTGTGGCTGGTGTTTTTGCAGAGGCACAGACAGCTTTCCTTGTGTAACTTGTGTGATTCAGAGTCACTCACACGGTCACATATGCTGCGTTTGACTCTGCATATCAAAACTGCTGCTGACACAGACGGCAGCAGCAGGGCACAAACTGACCAGGGTTATATTTATCTATGTAAAATAACTCTATCACAAACAGACACGCCAACCTGGAAGAATAAATGTTTTCCCTAACCTTTATGCACTGACTTTCCTTTACATGTAATTGTTATTAGAAAGTGTATGATTTAGTATAATGAACCTTCCCTACACAAAAGCGGTAATAACAATTTCAAAATTTTAAATAGACATTCACAATTTTTATACATAGTTTCCTAATTTAAAGAAATTCTACTTCTAGTTTTCAGACTCGCTGCATACTTTTACTCCTTGAACAGTATTTAGTTTAACGTAACAAGTACTTTTACTTGAGTTTTGGTTCCTCTTCTGTGGGTAAGTCTAACAAGTGACATAAGATTTAAGTTCACAATATCACTATTTATTATGTTTATGTTTTATTTTTGTCCTCTCAATTACACTAACTAGACAGTTACTCTTACTTGAGTCATTTCTTGGAGCACTACTTTGTACTTTTACCTGATTAACAGTATTTTGAAGCAACATTACTCTTGGTTAAGTGCAATTTTTGGCTCCTCTAACCACCTCTGTTAGGGACATGTTGAAACAAACAGACTGTTCCATTTATATAAGACTATGAATCAGGTCTTTAAGTTCTTCTTCTTCTTCTGCTTCTGTGTTTTATGGCGGTTGGTATCCAAGTATTACATTACCGCCACCTGATGTAGTTGTACGTCTTAGACTTTAGACTTATTCTTTAGACTTCTCCCGCCCCATTTGCTTTGCTCCCAAAAAGAAGCAAAGCACCATGAGTCCCCAGACCCCCACTGTCCCGAGGTTTCTCCGACCGACCCACGTCGCCCAGCAACCACCCGGTAAACACTCGGGATTCCTGGAGGTCCACAAGTGTCACCGTGTCACAGCCGCGTCACCCTCTTTCCACTACAGCGCTTACCACACAAGCGTAACGTAACACACACTCATGTACTGCGCACACACGTCCAGACCGCCACAGAAGCCTCTCGCTGAAACAACTTTAACAAAACATGACAAACGTTTCCTTTAAAACCTTTACAAATTTAGACATCAACATATTTACTCTTATTTAAGAGATGCAGTGTATATCTTAATTTGTGTTTTATGCTGTGATATTTAAATTACTTCTAGTTCAAACTGACAATTTAAAAAAGAAAGAAAAACAAAACAAAACTGTATCTTATGTATTGTATGAGAAAAAATCTCTTAGTAAGTAACTATAAAACGTTCCATTTGGGCAAACATTGACGTATACAGCTTGCGACACAGATGAAAAAAGGGAATTGTGTGTGATATAGCTGCCAACAGAGGCTTCGTTATCAGAGAATAAAGAGAAATTACACACACAGTGAATGAACTGTCTGACTCTGGGCTTTTGCAGATGGGAGGGTCAGCCAAAGGGAACAGAAGACGCCCCTGTCGCCCTTTTGGATCCAGTACACATAAAACAATGGTGCTACTCTCACACTCTTTCTAATGTAACGGGAACTAGCGCAACCGGCTGCCTCCAGACTATAACTAAAATTCACAAAATATTGCTTATTTAGCTTTTCAAGTAATTTGTAAAATATATATAATAAATACAATTATCTCAGATGTCTCAGAATTACGCTCAAGTACAAGTGCTGGTTTTAAAATCTACCCAAAAAAGTACAATTACCTAAAAAAGTACTCAATTGCAGTGAGTATTTGTAAGTGCTTTACTTTCCACCTCTGCACATGAAGATATATCTGCGGACACTTTGATCCAATACATGAACTGCATATTTTAAAATAATACAGTTTATTAGTTTGAAAATGTTCAGCATTAGTTGAAGAGGTTCAGCATAGTTAGTATGTAACACAAGCACTGGTTTTGGATACTTCCACATCAGCTGACCTACTTTGCTGAATCTGCCGCTGGCAAGTGACATTTTAAGATAATCTTTTATGACAAGAACACAAGTTTGGCGTAATCCAATCACTCGAAATCCAACTTCGTCCCAGTCTAAAGTCCCTGGTTGGTTCACTGTCTTTTCCTACGTAAATTAAACAAAACAAAAAACATAGAACATGACACAGAGACTGCGAAGTAAATTAATTTAAAGACACCCAATGAAGCTACGGCACAATTATTGTCCAACATAATGTCCCATCAAGTCAAAGTCCAAATTTTCAAATTAAGCCCTTAGTCATTGGTTACATTTTTTGTGATGGCCTTTTTCCCAGGAGCCAAAAGTATGCTGCAATAGTGTCCATTCATTGTGTCCATGACAGGGATTTTGAGGCCCAGATACATAGTTCAGAAGTCCAGTGGGACACTAATGCTGAAAACAATCCGCACTTCTCTATTGATCTCAGCCCAACATTTCTGAACAGTAGGACATTCCCAAAACATATGGTAATGATGGGCCACTTGGCAGCCACACTCCAGCAAGCAATATTCCAAGCAATTCCCTGTAAATAATGAGATGGAGTTATGAAATACAGAATACATTTTTACAACAGAATTCTTTCCAAACATTTTCTTGTCCTCCATTGATAAGTGCATATATGTTCCCGTACTTCATCGGTCATAACAAAAATACCTTCTCTTTCCCTCTTATTTATAAGATTTTAGCAGAATGACCAGAATGTCCAGAATATTGATGCTTTGTATAATCTGACTTGCATGTATTTGAGTGGTTTTCATTTGCAATATTTTGTGTTATTCTGAGGTTAATTCCAGTTTCTCCATTGAAATCACATGTTGGAATTCATGTGCAATTACTGTGAAATTCATGTGCAATTTATGTGCTGTCGTGACACATATTCATGTGCAATTACTGTCGTGATCACATGCAATGGTATTTATGTATTTATTTATTTGTCTATGGGAGTTTTTATTTATTTATAGGAGATCTTCTACTGAAAGTGTTTTTCAGACTTCCTATAAGTGATCTGTTCTTCTGGATCTGCCTCTGTATCTTCCTGCGTTGCACCAATGAAATTTCCCCACGTGGGACAATAAAGGAATATCTTATCTTATCTTATCTTATGTCTCACTTCATTTTGCCTACATTTAGGAATATACAATGCTTTTGTATAACTTTCAAAGGATCTATAGGCTTCTTATGTTCTGATGATGTAAAGGGTAAAGAGTTGGCTGTTTTACTCTTGGTCTATTTAGGCCTGGTTAAGTACTCAGTCAAATCTGTTTCCACCTGGTTTAGTCTTTATTTAATCCTAATTCATTTGTCAAGGATTAGTTCTGGCTCTGGTCTTGTTTGGTTCCAATCAAGTGCTGTCCTGTCATTGGCTTAGACCTGAAATAGTCTTGATTCAAGCCTGGTTTGGACCTAGTTTAGTTCAAGATTAGATCTTGCCTAAAGCTTGGGTGTAGCTTGGTTTATCAGTTCAGCACTTTAACAACATGTATTTACACTTTGTCCCCATCAAAGACCGCACTGAACTGAAATAAGTATCGTGGTGGATCTCATGGACAAAGAGTTTTCTGATGACTCGTTCAGACACAAGAGAAAGAGATTGGGGAAGGGGAGGGGACAGAGGGGGCTGGTTGAATAATCACTACTCAGTTTAATTGTCTCCTCTGTGCTGCATGACCTATGGCTGTAATCAGAGTGAGTGCACCAAAAAGGTTGCTCACTTCATAAGGCATGTCTAGTCTGTGCATAACTTGGAACATAGTGAAAGGATTATGAGGTGAAACGATCAAGGGCACAGCAATAGTAGAGAGTGAAGGTAAGAACAACTAAGATAAGATAAGATAAGATATTCCTTTATTGTCCCACATGGGGAAATGTCATTGGTGCGGTGCAACGCAGGTAGATACAGAGGTAGATACAGAAGAACAGATCACTTAGGGGGCCAATCTTGACAAACAATACTATACAAACAATATTTTAATACAGGGATTTGTGTGTAGAGAAGGTCTTTGGGGTTAGGTACAACCTGGACAATGGCTAGTGGCAGGGATGACCCAGGGAGCAATGACTGTGAACTCTCACATTCATTCACAAAACTCAATGTGAAATCACCACTTCACCATAAAATGCCTTTAGCTCTTGGAGAGAACCCTAAAAGAATACACACATAATATGTATACTATAATTAACTATAAACCAATAATTTGTGTTTTTAGAATATAATACTGTTCAGAAGAATTGGACTGGGATAAATAAACTACTGTATGTATTTGGGCCTCAAAACTCCTTCCAGAGACACAATAAATGGATACCGTACTTTTGGAGCACACTGTTGGCAGCAGGAAAGAAGGCCATAACCAAGAAAGTTATAACAGAAAACTGAAACAACAATCAACCAACATTACATCTGACATTGAAAACATTGAAGAAAAAGAACATTTATCCTTTTGACTTTGGACCAATTGTGAAATAATTTAATTTCATAGGATGTCTTGTATTACTTGTATTCATTTTTGCGCTCTGTGTCGTGCATGTTTAAAATGGAATAAATAAAGAAATAGAAACAAAAATAAATGAATAAATACATAATAATACAAATGATGTAGTCTGTTCTAGTATGCGATATGTTTTATATTTTTGTATGTATTACCATTGAATCCAGAAGCTGGATACATCGCTGCAGTTTGGGTCTGGTGTCACAGAAAAGACGGAATAAAAGCCGTCCAATGGGTTGTCGTTCACAGAAGCTGACATAGTCCCTTTCTGCAAACAGTAAAACACAATTAATAACACTGACTCATTTTGTAATCAAATGAGGCCCTTAAACTCACCAATGATTTTGCTCAGATCCACACATTGGCTTATATGAGGGAAACGAAGAATCTCCTTCCATTTTTTACTCCGGCCTTTCCTCTTTCCTCCTCCACCTGCAAAACAAAATGTCAGTTAGTACCACTTTATCCTAATGAGGCTTGGTCAATTAAATTATCTTCTTGCAATCATTAAGTGTGCCTTGTAGTCCTGGAATCACATTAAACCTAAAAAAAACCTTGACCAAGTAATGACTATAATTGTCACGATAGGATCAACAAACTAACTCAATCGCCTTCTCTCAAAGTGACCAGTGTGTGTGTGTGTGTGTGTGTGTGTGTGTGTGCGCGCGCGTGTGTGTGTGTGTGTGTGTGTGTGAAAGAAAAGTCTATTCTATTTTGCTCAGTTCCCATCAGAACCCAGGACTGTGTCAGATTAGATTCCTCCTCCCTGAATAATCCAGCATAGTTTCCTTTTAGTGTCTCGCAAAGTCCACATCCAATTTGACAAGTCTGTTTCATATTTGCTTTATTCTTGCTCTGATTTGGTGATTTGTTTTTTCCCATCAGATGCCCTTCTGAGTTGATAATAGACTGCACTGTATTCTATTTAGATTGTGTTGGACAAACATTTTCCAGATGAATATATATATAAACAGAATATAATATAAACAGTTTAGGAAGATAATTTGAGGAAGAGGATTAATAATAAAAAAATATATATATATATCGATTTGATACAATTCATATATAACATATCACCTCAGATTGTCACTTGAGATGTTTCTAATTAAGGCTCTTTCCATGTCTTCGTTAACCTCCACTTCTCACAGTTTTACAGTTGGATAAACTCATTGTGTCACCATTTTCCATTGCGTTTGGATGTTTATTTTTTTCTCGATTTGAGAAGCCAAGCCTAATACTGAAGTGACAGGGATTTCCTCAAGCCACTCCCAGTGCGCTGCTTGCCCACTCAGAGACGTCCAAGCCGAGAACAGAGGAAGCAATGACATCTTTAAGTAATAAAGCAGGAATGTGAATGGCACTACGTCATGTTGCAGGCGCTGACCGAAACGTTTCCCATCAGCGGTCCATGGTCCACTCTGAAACCCCTGCCAACACTTCTTTATCCTCTTTCAATATGTTGTTAAAGAGGCACTATGTATCTTTTCTGGTGGGCGTCAAACTATAATTTCTTATATTGTATTGCAAATTATTTTTGAAATCAAATATTTTTTTCTGTAAGAGAGTGAATACTAATCAATGAATCTTCAATCCATTTATTATTGTAATTTGTAATATTACAAAGTTTGTTATGGCACAGCAGACCAAATATAATTGTTTGGTTCTCCAAACACCATTCAAAATAAACCAGTTGCCTATACATTATATTGATAAGGCAGTAACATAAAATGGAAAATTAACGTCACAGCGGCCGATGAAAACAGAATAACATCTAGTAATACATTCATAACAAAGTCAAAATATCCCCTAAGAGGATCATTAACCACCACCTGCTCCCCATCAACATTTCTGCAGAGCAAAGTCACACTATGAGTGCGCTTACTTCTCTGAAGAACATGTAATGTTCACCATAACATAAAATGTACTGTGCTAGCATCATAATCTGCCATAAAAAAACTGAAACAGCACTTTAGTGAGAGCACTGAGAAGATCTGATGAAAAGTGAATACAAAAAGGTGTACACTGTGTATTGAACTAAGGCAAGGCAAGTTTATTTGTAGAGCGCAATTCGTACACAAGCCAATTCAAAGTACAACAGGAAAATAAAATGCATTAAAATCACAAAGACATGACAGAAATCCCCACTCTTTCCCATATTTATTTGACATTGCCAGCGTGACAGGTGTATCCGGGATGGGCACATCGCTTTTAGATTGATTATTTCCCATGTTTGACCGTCCCTAGACGTCAACGTGCTATCTGCCTCTGCACACGTCTGTGCTGAGCATATGTATCTTTTACGACTACTCTCTCGTTGACGCCTCCACCTTATGTGTGGCGCTTGTGTATCTTTAACGATGGACCCAGTCTCGCCTGACTCCTCCCTGGATTTAGCTTTCGCTAAACTAATTGTCCCAGACAACACTCCAACCAAAGCCTTTAGTGTTAAAACTCGCTCTTGATGAGTGGGTCGGAGCGCCAGGCTCTTCCTGGATTTGACAGTGCCTTAGTGCCAACTGACAATCTAACCAGCATGTGTTCTAACCCACTCCCCGGGCACCTGCGGCTGCGCTTGGACACCGGCACAATGGTCTATTGTGTCGAGCGGAATTATTACATGTTCAATTGTAATTGTGTCTAAGTAGTAGTTTTAAAATTGTAAAGAATTTCTCTTTATTTCTCTCAGTAATTGTACCACTGCTTCTCTGCAACACAATAGACAACAATCAATCAATTTAAAGGTTTTATGTCAGTTTTTTTCTAATATGTTTATTATTTCTTTCATTTTCATCATATTGTGGTGAAAGGCCCTCGTGCTATCTTCAGGTCTGGATGAACCACAGTCGTCTGTAATGGAACACTGTGGCTTCATGGTGTCTAGTCATGTCTAGTCACATCCTTATTCTTATATAGCTAAACACAAACCCATACACAAAATAATACTCAACAGCATCTTAGACATCAATCCAAAATGTCTATGTCCATCTATTTTCATCTTTATGATTCTTTTATGCCATTTGTAGTTCGACCGACTTTAGTGCAGGCCATGTAATATAACCAAAGGCCATATTTAGTGTAAGAATAGTGTTAAAATATTCAAAAATAGCAATGAGTGACACAGCATTTGTCATTTTCTACCTATACCAACTATTATTTGACTCCAGTCTGGAGACAAGTCTTTTCCATCCACAGACAGACACACCCAAAACACATCTTGATACATAAATAATTCATCCATGCACATCTAACATGCTATTTCCTGTCTGTCTCTAGACTTCTCACATTATTGTCCTAGGCCTAAATATACCACTGCTCTTAGCGTATTGTACTGTGAGTGCAGTATATAGTGCATTGTCATTAAGTTGAACGATTTTGGTGGCTGCACTTTACAAAATAGTTCCTGAGGGAAGCTTATAAAAGACAGTAAACTTGGATACAGGAAGCTTTTAACATAAGCAATAGATTAACAGACCTGGGCTGTTCAATAGCTTTCATGTCTACAGGTAATAGGTTATATAAAGTCTAAAAATGCCCAAAGTCACTGGGATAGGCCCCATGTCACCCGCGACACCTACCGCAGGGTTGTCTAAACTTTTCCATCGCAGGCCACAAACAACCCGACAATGTCAAATTTGTCAAATGACAAAGTAATTCAAAATTTTGCATTTGACATTGTTTCGATGAGCCTCCACACCTTTATTAAGGCTTGGAACATTAATATTAGCTTGGTATAACATCAAAATGCTTGATTTTCCCCCCAATTTTCCAATACAAAGTACTACTTTTTTATTGTTTGGACCACCTTAGCAGGAAGCTGGAGGGCCAACAAAAATTGGTCTGAAGGCTACATTTGGCCCCCGAACTGTAGTTTGGACATGCCTGCTCTAACGGAAACAAACGGTAGAAAATGAAGGAATGAATGAACAAAAATGCCCGTCATCTCCTTGTTCTTGCATTAAACACTGAAAGCTGTCACGCTGTGGGCCGTGGATACGCTGCATCCAGGAACTTGTCAGTCAAACGTGGCCAGTGTGGTCGCCTCCCTTTATTTATGCTGCTGACATCATCGAGTCAAGTGCAGCAACATTAACGTATCATAAGTTTAGTCCATTTACATTTTTAATCAGCTGTTTTTGACACATTTTTATTTATATAGTATAAACAATATACTCTGTATATCAACAAAACCACATTCACTATATTACCTGGTTACCAGCAGCCTGCATATGTGAGCGAATAGCACCCGTTTATTTAGCTGGGCTACCTATAAATAACTATAATAATAAACAAATGGTGTTGTATATTGTGTTTGAATAATTTTATCAACTATATTCTGTTGTTATAAAATATGTTAGATCTGTGTAGATGTTGATTTATTTTTTGTCCTTACTTTACAGTTGCCTCCATGGCAAATACCCAGCTAATTGAAAAGGCATGGTTTTATGTTGCACGCCCTGTATGGTGCAAACCTTTCATTTGTCCCAGTTTAGGACCAGCACTGACCTGCATCAGTCTCAAGAAGTTTAATTTTGTTAACACATATACAACCACTGAAGTAATTTAATTTACAACCAAAATCAAACTGGACAATGCATTAACACATCCGGCCGTGGTGCATCTGGATGTGCAGATTCCAGATCAGCAGATGTGAAACAGAAGCAGGAGCCAGGTGTGAATATGTGAGATTTTATCACCTACACAGTGAAAAGTCAAGCAGGGGATTTCATAAACTCTCCTCTCATCTGTTCTTGGCACCAAATGTGCTTCTTGTTCAGTGGATCTCTTTCTGATTATCTAACTGTAGCCTCTTCTCACATCACCTCCTTTGTCTGATCTGCTAAATGTCGGCTTCACTGTTGAGTCACACAGTGGTGGTCAGAGAGTCGCTAACACACTTTTACATTTCTGCTTCTCGGAACATAAAAAGCAAATGTGAAACTTTGCATTGGCCCTGGCTCCACTGCCGCCAATGCAAGCAATACTGAGTAACCTGACAACATGTTATTGTAAACCTGACAAATGGGCTTTACTGTGAAGATTAATGTAGATGAGTGAGATGTAACGTTACCACAGTAACAGTAAGATAAAAGATACAGAAAAGCTAAAGAATATGCATATCAATGACACAAGAAATCCACATAAAAACTTTGATTTCATAAAGTGGGTCACAAAATAGAGGAATAGTGTTATACAATGAGACAGAAAGAAAATTAAAGATTTCATTGTTGAAAATCATGAATAATTGTTAACTTATGTTTTTTATAATCGTAAAATAAACATTTTATATATCATTATACAAATCTATAAAAAATATTATTTTTCCACTATTAGTAAGTAAGTTGGTGCCTGTCATCAGACCATACTTAAAAAAGGTAGAAAAAGAATGCACACCAACAATTTTCTATGGTCATTGCTGTTTTTTCTTGTTAAAGCTTGCGCGCCTCATCTTTTTTAGTTAATTTTGTGTTTTTCAAACCATTGTGCGCTGTCAATAATAAAATATGATAATTCATGTCAACCAGGAAGTAAGAGCCAAAAGCAACGCTCTGAATGGCTGTTCTTGGGTGGTCCACCCCAGCTCCACTTCACCATCTGAAAAAGCCAGTTTTTAAACCATTCACACACCTGAAAATGAATGCATGCAAATACAAAGGGTTTGTGAGAGCGAGGGGCGAATTGGATTGATTTAAATACATCCTCCTTTCGTGGTTTCAAAATCAGCTACCCCAGCTTTAAAGCACACTTACTGTAGGTCACAACATTTCTGACACCTAACTTAATCTTTTGCACACAGCACTTGTATGATTGTGTTTTTTTCTTTGCTGCTGAAGGGGTTTGTGTGCCACAGGATGTAGAGGGAAACACGGCCCAGCTATGAGCTCTGGGAGGACTATTGGAGGAAGACGCGCTTTGTTCCAATATGAAGTCATGTTGTCGGTCCTTCTTTCCAGCTCAATTATTAGCATCCTGCAGTGGCTCTGACCACATCTGCCTCATTACCACGGCAATAAAGAGACAACATCTGCAAATGCACTCAGATAAACATGTGACGAAGCGATCCACCGGGCCCTGTTCTCAAAGCTGCAATGAGGTCAAATGTGAAATCACTTGTTAGACTTAAACAATAAAGCGTGATCAGTGCAGACAATGCAGTCGGTGTGAGCTGTGACCAAACACTGCGGGCCGCGTGGACAATAACAACTGAATGTAACCTTTCAGTCGAGCCGTATTTAGCGCAAAGGCTTCTCTTATTACACACATTTAGACGTAAACAATTTAAACATATTTCTACAAAAGCAAATTGGATACGTGTTCAATTTTTATAGGAATGAAAAAGGCTTGATATTTGAAACCAAGATAATGGGGGTTCAATAAATATTACAATGTTGTCTTAATATGTGTGTCATTTATCAAGACTAAAACTATTCAGAAAATGTTTTGTTGAGGATTGATACCCATTCAATCTAGTTTTCTCATCTTTTAAATGTTTTGCTTCATTTTTTGCAATCAGTTTGTTTTCTCAACATAAACGCCTTCTCGTAGAAACAACAAAATTGTCCAAACTGACCTACCAAAAGATGTTTTATTTTATTTTATTGAATCCACTTCATCCATAGCTTTACATGGGACTGTAACTTCAAAAGTTTTCATAGTGCATTTCCCCCCCCCCCCCCCCCCCGTAGAGACATAAAGATCAGCCCTTAAAGTATTGAAGATATCTAGTTCCAAACCTTATTTATTCAAGTTTTAACATCTCAAAATGAGGCAAAATTATAATTTCTGTATAATTTTTTGCATCTAATATGTCAAGTAAATTTAAACTTGTCTCGATTCATTTTTCAGATTTTGATGTCCCAAATATGTGCAATATTTACACTTTTTTTTTTTTTTTTTTTATATGAAAACATTATATCATGAACTTTTTTACATTTATGTGAGTAAAGCACAAATATTCTTACCTATTTACCTATAGTGTCTTGCCTTAAATAATAAAATCAAATGTATTTAGTTTTGGTCTAGTATAAAACTGTTTAGTCCGTAGACCGGAGGCCTATGGCTATAAATAGAAAGCTGCCCAAGGGTAGATGATTTGTTAATACAAAATGAGGTGGTCAAACCGGTCCGTGACTTCGGAGCCTGCAAGCGCAGACAGTTGTAACTAAGTAACTGTATAAGGCCACGTTTACACTGTTTCACATGTGACTATCTCACTCAATCATTTCTTTGTGAGGGAGCCGATCAGAACAATGCCTTCTCTCCATACTCACATGGATTCAGTGTAGAGAATTGTGCAAAATATGTGTGTAATCTACACGAATGCCCACAGAAATGCAGCTAAAGCATGGAACAAGGACTGATATTTACTGACGTACTAAAGTCAAGTACAAAAGATACCGAAACGTTGCATGTCAAATCTGCAGCAGAAATCTCCCAAAGGCGGCGGAGAGGGCAGGCTGCATTTCCTGACGTGTCGGGAAGAGTCAGGTGGCACAAGTTTCCTGTTCTAAAAATAAGTCAAATATGGAATGTGAGAGGGAAAACAGCCATACGGCCCACATATCCAATAAAGTCGAATTATATAACCTGCCAGAGTACGAACGATTAAAGCACAGCAGCGCCGGGCCTGCTGGGTAATACTGCTGGTGCTATTTGTTCATCTATGACAGCAACCGGGACGGACAGAGCAGGTGCAGCTGCAATAAGGTGCTACGGTGTTTGTTCACCTACACAACTTGGATGGAGACGCTAACGACGCTTCAACTTACAGCGAGTCCTTTCACTAATATGTCATTTTTATACCAGTCTACAGAGTCTTCGATCAGGGGGTCTCACCAAGGGCAGCGTATTAAAACACACGTGAAGCAGAAGGCAACAAACCGAGGAGATGATAGTGAATCATTCCACATTCACCATTAATTAGGTTTGGAATATCAATGTTAAGTCTGTTTCAACTGTCCGAATCTGATTTATAGTTAATGTAATTGGAAGGACAAAAGCTTAAATAGTATACACACAAAAATAAAAACTAATGCAAGAAAAACAAATTGTGCAAAAAGTAATATAAATTGATGAAATAAATTTAATATCGTCATCATAAAGCTTTTGTCACTTGTAGATCTATTCATAGTGAGAAGAGGAACCAACACTTTTACTCAAATGAGAGTATTATTACACTGTCAAATAAATTGGTTGGTTAGTATGCTTCTCTATTATTGACCGTTTTGTTGTTTATTTTCTAACTTTCTGTCGGTAAAATCTACATGTTGATTGACAGAAAACTACTCTGAAAGGTACAATTTCTTCAAAAAGTAAATATAACAGTACTACTTTGATGATTTTTGAAGAGTGGGCAGTACAAAGAACCAGGAGGCTTAAGGGCCAACAAACATGGACGTCCCAGGTCTACATCACGATTAATCAAGACTAAATCAAGGACTGAACCAGCTCTAGCCCCCTTACAAAAAAGGCCTTCATCAGGACTGACCCAGGTCTAAATTGGCCCAAAAAGGTCTAAGAAATGTCTGTACAATGAGGGTATAAATGATCCTTGATAGAATAAACGTATTTAAGGCTTAATGAGACCGAAACCAGTGCAGTTGATCCAGAACAAAACCAGGTGCTAAAACACAACTGAAGCCGAAAAAAGGGAGAAACAAAGACTGTGCAAATAAAATTCACTCAAACTAATACAGGCCCTCAAAAAAGGCAGCTTCCTGGTACTCCTACCACAGTTTGAGGACCACTGTGTATTGGAAAATGGTTGGTAAATTGAAAAATCATGATTATTCAGGTCACAATACCGTGACTAAAAAATAACTAAAAATAATAATAATCATGACAACACAAGAAAAAAAAGTGATTTCAATCTAATACTAAAACCTAAATGATGTGTGATGCTTATTTGTGTATGTCACAATTAGTGAACTTTAGAGTTATGATTATTGAGAGAAAAAAACATCACGAGTAAATGATTAGTCACAGTTACTGAGATCATGACCAAATAACAGAAATAACTTATTTTTTCTTTTATTCCCATTCCCCTGAATCTTAATGCAACAAAACTAGCCAGATAAAAAGCACTTTTGAACGATGGATTGAATTAAAATTACTAAATTCTGCTTCTTAAAATTGTCATGATTAGAATGTTTTAGTTCTTGCAATTATATTGTGACCTATAATCCGGTTTATGGAATAACCAAATGATCTTGACATTCCTAGTCACAACGCCATAATAACTCTTTCACTCCGAAATTTCACTTCATTGCACTGGAAACAGACTATGCATAATGCTGTCTGTTTCCAGTGTAATGATTAGATGATGTTGACGAAAGAAAATGAAGGATTTTCCAGTTGTCTGGCCATGGAGTCGACAATCGTGGACAATTTTAGCATCTTGCACTTTTGTAATTGTAACGCTAAATCTGACACCGCGATATCCCTGAGCAGCTTTCACACAATGCAGCACCAAGACGCCGACCGGAGGCAGGGTTAAAATGATTACGTTGCCCTTGTACACTCTTTCCTTTCAAGCTGCCCTTAGCTTCCTGTGTGGCCTCAAAACACACACATTAAGATGTTTGTTCGACGACTTCTACTCCGATGTTGACATTCCTTTGTCTTTTGTTTCTCTTATGACAACATCCCATGAAAAATGAAGAGTCACGATGCAAAGTAGGCCAAACTACTTCAAGAGAAATGTTTGCGATGCAAAACCTTTGAGCAGGAATACGACTTGGAGTTGTGTGCATGATCTTTGAATCTAATGCAAAAAATAAATTTCCCTATTAACAAAATTTATCAACATTTAGTAGAATAGTGACACTGTATGGTGACTCTGTGTTTGCATAGATACGACACAATAATGGAGAACATACGCAAATCCACTCACAAGGAAAGTTTTTTATTTTGCATTTATTTTTGTCCTCTCCTTGAACCGACACCTTAACGTGGTGGAGGGGTTTGAGTGCCCGAATGATCCCGGGAGCTATGTTGTCGGGGGCTTCATGCCCCTGGTAGGGTCTCCCAAGGCAAACAGGTCCTAGGTGACGGGTCAGACAAAGATCGGTTCAGAAGCCCCCTATGATGACAACACAAACAAGGCAGTTCACGTCGCCCGGATCGGCGTCACCGGGGCCCCATCCTGGAGCCAGGCCTGGGATGGGTGCTCCATGGCGAGCGCCTGGTGGTCGGGTCTTACCCCACGGGGCCCGGCCGGGCACAGCCCGAAAGAGCGACGTGGGGCCGCCCTCCCGTGGGCCCACCACCCGCAGGAGGATCCATAAGGGGCCAGTGCAGAGAGATCTGGGCGGCAGTCGACGGCAGGGGCCTCGGCGACCAGATCTCCAGACACAGAGACTAACTCTGGGGACATGGAATGTCACCTCGCTGGGGGGGAAAGAGCCTGAGCTTGTGCGGGAGGTTGAGCGATACCGACTAGATATAGTCGGCCTCACCTCCACGCACAGTTTGGGCTCTGGAACCCATCTCCTCGAGAGGGGCTGGACGCTCCACTTCTCTGGTGTTGCCCGCGGGGAGAGGCGGCGGGCTGGTGTGGGCTTGCTGATAGCCCCTCAGCTCAGCCGCCACGTGTTGGAGTTTACCCCGGTGAACGAGAGGGTCGCGTCCCTCCGCCTTCGGGTGGGGGACAGGTCTCTCACTGTTGTGGCGGCCTACGGGCCGAACAGCAGTGCAGAGTACCCGGCCTTCTTGGAGTCCTTGGGAGGGGTACTGGACAGTGCACCGACCGGGGACTCCGTTGTTCTACTAGGGGACTTCAACGCCCACGTGGGCAATGACAGTGACACCTGGAGAGGGGTGATCGGGAAGAACGGCTTCCCCGATCTGAACCCGAGCGGTGTTCAGTTATTGGACTTCTGTGCTAGCCACGGATTGTCCATAACGAACACCATGTTCAAGCACAAGGGTGTCCATCAGTGCACATGGCATCAGGACACCCTAGGCCGGAGGTCAATGATCGACTTTGTTGTCGTGTCATCTGACCTCCGGCCGCGTGTCTTGGACACTCGGGTGAAGAGAGGGGCAGAGTTGTCAACCGATCACCACCTGGTGGTGAGTTGGATCCGCTGGCGGAGGAGGAAGCCGGACAGACTTGGCAGACCCAAGCGCATTGTGAGGGTCTGTTGGGAACGTCTAGTAGAGCCCTCTGTCAGTAGGGTATTCAACTCGCACCTCCGGAAGAGCTTCTCCCATGTCCCGGGGGAGGCTGGGGACATTGAGTCCGAGTGGACCATGTTCTCCGCCTCCATTGTTGATGCGGCTGCTCGGAGCTGTGGTCGCAAGGTCTCCGGTGCCTGTCGTGGCGGCAACCCCCGAACCCGGTGGTGGACACCGGAAGTAAGGGATGCCGTCAGACTGAAGAAGGAGGCCTATCAGGCCACTCTGGCTTGTAGGTCTCCGGAGGTCATCGACGGGTATCGGCAGGCCAAGCGAGCCGCGGCTCGTGCTGTCGCAGAGGCAAAAACCCGGGCCTGGGAGGAGTTCGGGGAGGCCATGGAGGAGGACAATCGGTCGGCACCAAAGAAATTCTGGCAAACCGTCCGGCGCCTCAGGAGGGGGAAGCAGTGTCTCACCAACACCGTTTACGGTGCGGGTGGAGGCCTGCTGACCTCGACTGGGGATGTCGTCGGACGGTGGAAGGAATACTTTGAGGATCTCCTTAATCCCTCAGTCACGTCTTCCGAAGAGGAAGTAGAGACCGGGGACTCAGAGGCTGGCTCATCCATCACCCAAGCTGAAGTCACTGAGGTTGTTCGCAAACTCCTCGGTGGCAGGGCTCCGGGGGTGGATGAGATCCGCCCTGAGTACCTAAAGTATCTGGATGTTGTAGGACTGTCTTGGTTGACACGTCTCTGCAACATCGCGTGGCGTTCGGGGACCGTGCCTCTGGACTGGCAGACCGGGGTGGTGGTCCCTCTGTTCAAGAAGGGGGACGGGAGGGTGTGTTCCAACTACAGAGGGATCACACTCCTCAGCCTCCCGGGTAAGGTCTATTCCAAGGTACTGGAGAGGAGAATCCGACCGATAGTCAAACCTCGGATTCAGGAGGAGCAGAGTGGTTTTCGTCCCGGTCGTGGAACACTGGACCAGCTCTATACCCTCCATCGGGTGTTCGAGGGTTCATGGGAGTTTGCCCAACCAGTCCACATGTGCTTTGTGGATCTGGAGAAGGCTTTCGACCGTGTCCCTCGGGGTGTCCTTTGGGGGGTGCTCCGGGAGTACGGGGTCCGGGGCCCTTTGCTCAGGGCTGTCCGGTCCCTGTATGACCGGAGCAGGAGCTGTGTTCGCATTGCCGGCAGTAAGTCAGACCTGTTCCCAGTGCATGTTGGACTCCGCCAGGGCTGCCCTGTGTCACCGGTTCTGTTCATAATTTTTTATGGACAGAATTTCTAGGCGCAGTCAGGGGTCGGAGGGTGTCCGGTTTGGGGACCACAGGATCTCATCTCTGCTGTTTGCAGACGATGTTGTCCTGATGGCTCCATCAAACCCGGACCTGCAACATGCACTGGGACGGTTTGCAGCCGAGTGTGAAGCGGCTGGGATGAGAATCAGCACCTCCAAATCCGAGGCCATGGTTCTCGACCGGAAAAAGGTGGCTTGCCCTCTCCAGGTGGGTGGGGTGTCCTTGCCCCAAGTGGAGGAGTTCAAGTATCTCGGGGTCTTGTTCACGAGTGAGGGAAGGATGGAGCGTGAGATCGACAGGCGGATCGGTGCAGCGGCTGCAGTGATGCAGTCGCTGCATCGGACTGTTGTGTTAAAGAGGGAGCTGAGCCGAAAGGCAAAGCTCTCTATTTACCGGTCGGTCTACGTTCCTACCCTCACCTATGGTCATGAGCTTTGGGTAGTGACCGAAAGAACAAGATCACGGATACAAGCGGTCGAAATGAGTTTTCTCCGCCGTGTGGCTGGGCGCTCTCTTAGAGATAAGGTGAGGAGCTCGGCCACACGGGGGGAGCTCGGAGTAGAGCCGCTGCTCCTCCACGTCGAGAGGAGCCAGCTGAGGTGGCTCGGGCATCTGTTCCGGATGCCTCCTGGGCGCCTCCCTCGGGAGGTGTTTCAGGCATGTCCCACCGGGAAGAGGCCCCGGGGAAGACCCAGGACACGCTGGAGAGACTATGTCTCTCGGCTGGCCTGGGAACGCCTCGGGATCCCCCCGGAGGAGTTAGAGGAAGTGTCTGGGGAGAAGGAAGTCTGGGAGTCCCTGCTCAGACTGCTGCCCCCGCGACCCGGCCCCGGATAAAGCGGCAGAAGATGGATGGATGGATGGATTTATTTTTGTTTGGGATTGACACAGAGTAAACTAAGGATGTCATGGGATTAAACAACAGTAACTTCTTCTGTTTCCTTTAATTCCCATTGAGTTTGAGACCAACTCTACCAAATAAAACATTCAGAATGATCAAATAAAGTTAATGTGACGCACCCAGAAGTGGTTTACATTTAGATGTGCTGTAGATGGACTATAAATTTAAATAAAATGACTTAATTTTGCTTCTAAAATTGTTACGGTTATTATTTTTGACTTGAATAATCACGACCATTGATTGACCTAATTATCTTGACATCCCTAGAGTAGTACGCTGTTATTTTGGGGATGTTTTGCCATTCATTGCTGTCGGAGTAATGCGCTTTTATGGGGAAATATCAGCACGCCTGAAATACAAAGCACCTGTGGAGTATTTCCCTTATGATCGCATGCCACAAATACCTCTAAAGGCACACTTTCTCCCTGCACGTTCACTCAAAATTCGTGTCCACTTCACATAATTATTTCCCCCTTTGCTGTCTTCGATCCGCAGAGAACAGGCGTGAGCTTGTTGCATCCAGCGGAGTTACGTGTACTACATGTGTGGGTAGAAGCTGCAATAACAATAGAGATAGTAAGAGCCAGAGAGCAGAGTTTTTTCCACTCAAGAAAAATGAGTCACACTCCCACTCAAAACACAGCCAGCCTTGTGATATGGTGTGGATGAGAGTGAGCCGTCAGGACTTCTATCCTGAATATCAGCAGAGAACAAAGCAAAATGTGCTGGATGCATTTGTGCTCGGCGATATTCACAAAATAATAATATCTACATTTTTTTGGGGGGAGTATCCCGATAAATTCAGGCGATATTATGTAAATCCGACCAATCTTGTTGAGGTTTAATTATGAGACAAATGTGAAATGCCTGTAGATAAAAATCCGTATTTAAAAGTGAAATTTAAAAAAAAAAATCAAGCAGCTCTTGGTGTAGTTAATTTTCAAATTTTGCACATCTCTCTATCCCTCTATTTTTTTTTTATTTCTTCTATTTTCAAAATGTAAAACATTAAACAACAAAAAACAAGAAATGGAACAAGACCAGAATAAAAATAGGAAAGAAGACGCACACAAATATCATCAACACATACATCCCATTTTTTCCAAAGTCGATCAAATTTGTCCATTAAATAGACATTCAATTAAGTCTTAATGTTATTTTTTCCATTTTCTGTAAGTCAATTATAACGTCGGTCCAGTTTTTGATCATCGGAGCAGTTTTTATCATCCATTTTTTTAGATGGCCTTTTCCCGTGCTGCCAGTAGTATTTTTCAAAGTTGTCCATTTATTGTCTCCATGGCAGGAGTTTTGAGGCCCAAATACATCGTTCTGAAATTGAGTGGGATGGTGGTGTCAAAAATACACAAAACCACAACTTCTCCAACACTTAGCATTACCGGTAAATCTCTATTTCTATATCTTGCCCGCATCTATGGTCTACAGTGATTATTAATCTTTTTCAATCTCGACCCCTGAACACGAAAGGTCGACAAGATTAGAATGAAGTCCAATGTTTGATCTTATTTTCAGGACATAGACATAAATAGATCAATGTGGTAGAGTAGACAAACTGAAGCCAATCTACATTTACTGCTGCATCTGAAGTAGGACAGAAAGGCTAGCAGTACTAATACAAGTAGTAATTGTACTGTAATTGTTAAAATAGCAAACGTGACGTCGCTTGGAGTAAAAAAACTAACTGCCTCATGCATTTCTGTTTCCCATGGTATAGGTTATATTTGGTGATATGTCCATTGGAGCATTTCTGTCCAATGTAAACGCAAACATTTTGGCTGGCACTGTTCTGTTTGCAGGGAGCCAAGTAAAAGGAAGATCACATCATAAGTGGGCATAATGACATGATTGGCTGCAGAAATCAACACATTTATGCTAATTTGAATTTAGCAGGGCACTATTAACGTACTCACAGCACTCAGTTTTACACTAAAAACGCGGTGTGTTTTACTCTCCCATCCATTACCACTCTCCAGTTGGCAGCCCAATAAAGGTCTACTGCATTATGTCATTGCCCATTCAGAAGGGTCCTTGGGGCATGCACGGGGTCAACAGGCTTTGTCCATTTGAGAAGAAATCTGTCACTGAAAAAATGTGAAAATAAACGTCTATTCAATCGGAACGCCGGAAGATTTACATGAGATTTTGTGATTTGGGGCAACTTACTCTGCTCTCTCCAAATCAAAGTCACCAGTTTGTCCTTCTCACTTGCAGAGACTTGTTGTGTCAAAAGTGCTTGAGGACGTTCAGTGTGTTACAAGCTTGTTACCTGTCCAGACAAAGACCTCATATGTTATCTTTTAGCTAAATATTCTGTTTTAGCCAAGGATTTGTCGCAAACCTGCATCGATGCTTAACGGACTGGCTCGATCGCACGTTTTTCCTCAGCATTTAGCAAGTAATAAAGCAGGGATTAGAACATGGAAATTAATTTGTAGGAAACCAGTAAGAGGGCTTATGTGGTTATTAATATGGCATTAACACGGCAAAGTTTTTGTTTTTCTGAAATAAGTAACAGCCTTAAAGACTAGTAAATGTGGTATTTTGTTTAAAGATTGTAGTGGAATTACACTTTGAAATTACTGAGAGCAATTTAATGTGAAGGTAAATGCTTTTTCCATTCGCAAACTTAGAAGGGAAAAGAAATATACGTAAAAATGTTTCACTTATAGATGACGAGTACAACTGATATGGAGAGTTTTGTTTCTTTTACTCATTTGAGTCAGTTCACGCTCTTTTTTAAGACAGAAAACCCCCAGCCTTTCGGGTCATGTGCCAAGACAAATGGAGAAAGTTGCATCTAGAAGACAAGAACATCTAATATAAAACAATATACTAAGCCAATTACACTGCATACTAAAAAATACTAAACTAAAGGACTTACGTTATAGCCTTGATTGCTTTTATATACATATTTTAAGGCAAAGTTTAGTAAATGTGACAGCACAGACCAAAGAGCCAACAGGCAGTGGAGAGGAATCCTGTAAACTGGTCCAGACTAAATACCCCAGCTCTATTACCGCAATTCAAGGAAGGCATCTGGACGCAGTAATGCTGTTTTCCCCTTTAACTCCCATTCACGTTGACGGCAAATGATGCCGGCACTGCCAGGCCTGGAATCTGCAGCGGCTGCCAGCCTGAGAGTTGTGAATGGGGAGCACACAGACATAAACACATTGTATAATAAGCTCCTGTAATGATGTCAAGTTTACGTTTCAACATAGGAATTCTACCCACACCCCCATGTGCGAACACTTACTTACTATGCCATGCACAAAGCTCACTCTATGGCTGGTATTACAAACATAAATCACACAATTTAATAGAAATGCATATATGCTTACGACTAAACAGGATTTATAAACCTAAATTGGGTCTTGGACTAAATCAGGATTACACAGCGAACAACAAACAACAAAAGAACAAACGTATCTATGAGGACTTAAAGCATATGACAGGTTCTTGTGATTTTCTAATTGTTACTTCGTTTGGTGGATTAGTTCCAGTGGTAAATATGTATCACTTTTTACACCAGTCTAGTGGGAGTTTGTGAAGAAAAATTTTAAAATAAAAAGGGGTAGATTACAGGGAGTTCTAAAACTGAATCCCTCTGTCTGTGTCATCAATCATCAACAATAGAGACAAAATGCAGGGGTTATTTACAGGGAACTGACACAATTTTTATTAAGGTAGTGAAATTATATCTATAGTGTATTTTTAGTGGACTCTTGTTTACTGTGTGGTGGTGAGGTAACAGTTATGGAATTACATAAAAATGTTTAGTCAAATTGAGAAATGGGCATGAGCATCACTGGGTTTTCTGCACTTCTCAGGAGATGTTATTGCACAGGGATGACTAAAGTAGAAAGAAAATCAGATACTAATCAACACTAAAGCTAGTATTAAAACTCATTTGAGCAAGTATTCATACTAAAAATATCACATTCCTGGACAGTTCCAGAGCTTTATCAGATCTAGTATAAGACCACACTGTTTAATAAAGAACGTACTATTATTTTGTGTTAAATATGCCAGTCTATTGTGTAAACCCTTGATGAAATATTTGGCTCGAGCCATTCCATGGAATGAAATGCGACGAGTCTTTGTTCTTGCCTGGTTTCTTATTCTTATTCTTCTTATTCTTTCATGGTCATTTTGCCACAACTCAGGCATTTTTGACCCCCTGAACATTGATGAATGTCCCACATGGGGACATAGATGCGATCGGCTCGGCCCAAACTCGAATAAAATGGAGGTTGTGAGAACGCCCGTCGCAACTAGTTCAAAAAAGAAAAAACATGAAACTCTTAATCTTTGGCCAAGGCACAACTTGGGACAGCGATAGAGCCTTTGACGAGTAAAACACACCTGGCAGCATCGCTCTATGATAAATAGGAAGTCAGCCATGTTGAATCAAAGTGGCACCGCCACATTTGACTTTTTTTTTCAAAATTGTACTTGTCCTAGGTTTTTTGTCCGATCGAGCTCAAAACAACACTTTTTGGATCAAAATTTAATAAATATTCAAAAAAAAAGTTGATATTCTTTACGGTCTCCACGTAACACGCCCTCAAAAAAGGCTTAATTTTCTGTTTGACAAGTCACGCCTGATGGAATTGATCTACGGAGCTCATATTTCACTCATTAATGCGTTTTTATGGTCTGATTGGAAATAATTAATACCAATGTAACAAATTTACTCTATAGCTGTGAAACATTGTCTGATTTGTTTGAAACTCATGGGTTATATTCTCCTCAAGGCGCCATGAAAAAAGTGCATTACAGATATTGTGTATTTTCACAATGGCCAGCAGGGGCGCAATGAATACCTTCACTTCCTCTTCCTCTTTTATTTTGACGGAACATTTCCTCTTGTGCCGTGGTCTTAGCGTTAGCATCAGCGTTAGCGGCGGGTCTCTGTTGCTAGGTGACGGAGGTACAGGGAGGAAGGGGGTTTAAAGAATAAAGTCTAAAGAATAAAGTCTAAAGAATAAAGTCTAAGAGAATGCAGCATCGGGGCAATCGCCATCAAAACACGGTCGCGCGGGTGGCGAGAGCCATCATCGCCGCTACCGCAGCTTTAACATCACAATGATAATTATCACAATGATAATTATCATTGTGATAATGATAATGATCATTATCACAACAATGATAATTATCATTGTGATAATGATAATGATCATTATCACAATGATAATTATCATTGTGATAATGATCATTATCATTATCACAATGATAATTATCATTGTGATAATGATAATAATCATTGTGATGTTGAAACATGTGAAGAGAATCGAATATACTCCTTAGCGCTGAAATCAAGCTTGTAGTAGAGTCGAGCACAGGACGCTGCACCGGGCCAATTTACAGGTCAAATCTGTGGAAAGGCGACTCCAAAGTACATTTGAGCAATCGTGAAATAAAAGCTAGCAGCAGCAGCAGCGTGACAGCACTTGACAGGAATCCCACATCAGGACGTCTTTTGGACAAACCTTTTCCAGACAGAAGCTGTAAACTGTGGCAATCACTATTAAGAGTTAAGTGTTTAAGAGCATTTCTCAAGCTCAATCCTAGCTAAAAACTAATCAAAACTGAACCCATAGAACAATGTTTTAATGTGTTTTGTATAATATAATGTGTGCTAGTATAAAAAAAAACAAATGGGGACAGAGGTTGAACATTAGCACTAACCTGTTTTGTAACTATGTCAGACA
>NW_027316278.1:15062484-15174984 GCF_026437365.1 Eucyclogobius newberryi | reverse complement strand
ACTTGTGAGAATGCTCCCCATCGCCCTCAAAAACCACAGACTGCCACGCTGATCCCCAGAGCAAAAAACATTGGCCTCACAATAAAGTTTCATCTTGATCTATGAAAATGAAATAGCACACCATGATCATGGATTACTTATGCAGTCTGTAGTACAACTGCCTGGGCCTTGGTCTCATTTGGACCTTCTGCGACGATATAAAAGTAATCAGATGAGGAGAACCGTTGCTGATCAAAACAGATCTGGCCCAATCAGCTGTCTGTATGTATTTGGACTCTATAGTCCATGAAGGTGCTACAGTTGCTGCGTCTCCTTAAGCCGCCTTGATCTCATCTTGATCTTCCAATCTTACAGGGGCTGGTGCACAGGTGTTGTAAGGCCCTCCAACATCAGCTGCTTTCACAGCCGTTCTCTGCTTAAACAAGCTTATAATTGCTCATCCCTACTCACAACGCACATACAAAAATGCAAGGGGAACCATGCCTGGTCAAAACTCCCAACCAGGACAGACAGACAGACACACTTTTAATTAAAAAAGGTTTAACTTAAAAACTTACTATTTCTCCGAGCAGAACCACATTCTCTCCTCGCACAATAAATATCCCTCTTGGGATGTCACCAAATTTCTTTCCCACGTGGATGCGCTCCACTGTCTGATGAAACACTAAATTGGCTGGGTACAAGAAAAAAATGTTGTTGCAAATGTCCAGAGCAATGGAAACTTAAATCATTTACATCAATACAATGCAAATAATGTTAAATCATCCGAGTCACAACACACATTTTCCTTCAAAGATGGAGAAATAAAAAAATGAACTATAAATATGAAATTCTTACCAAATTGATCAATGCTTCTAAGGTAACCAATCAATGTTCTTCCATCTCGGAGGAGCACCAAATGTTTTTCTGCAAGACACAAACAAAGCAGCTCATTAACGAGACATCACAAACATCCATGAACATTTCGGACACGATGCCGCTTTCCCCAAACTCGCATTTGAGTTCAGAATTATACGGAGATAGCCACTTACTGTCAATATCGTCTATGAGACTAGCTGTTCCCGGCACGTAGTTCATTTTGACCCTATGTGTTTTTTAATTGATGAAACATAACATCGAGCCACCTATGTTCCAAAGTATGCTTTTAGGAACCATAACCTACCGGAAGTGTCTTTATACACGGGTAGGACACACTTCCTGTGCGAACATTTAACTCTTAACACACCGTTTTTGTCTTTTTGTGTCTATATTTTCTATACTTTCGTATCATTCATCGAGCACAAACAGCATATATTATGAACGCCTTAAGGTTTTTGTCGGTAAATAATTCCCAATTTAAAGGTTGATATGTTTATTTAACAAATTGTGATTTGTAATTGAAATAATAGTTAAAATATATTCACACGTATATATGTATATATTATTAAGGGGCATAAATATGACTAGGTATTTTCAAGAACACAGAAACACAGAAAACAATGTGGCATAAAAAAATATTGAAAGGATTGTTTTCATTGGTTTAACTTTAAAATGACGTAGACCTTGTGCCAAAGATCGTGAATATAGACATTAGACTCACCATGAACCTGAGTAGGTTTCTTTAACAACATCAGATAAGATGTGTATTTTACATAATTTAATATATAAACTATTCAATATAAGAAAGCTTATATTTAGTTTATTCAAAGCAAATTAAGACCGTATTTCTTGGGGTTAAATTACCAGAGAGTGAGATGTCTGTAGTGTGTCTTTAAAGACACGGGACATGATTGCTCGACCGTAGTGTCATTCAATTATTTCTTGATTTCAGTTTGGCGATCGACACTGTTTTGCTTGATTGTGACAGCTTTATCCTTCCGCTGCACAGTATTTTGTACTTCGACTGTTGTTGGATGAGTGGTTGTTTTAAAATGGCAAACGGGAAGAGGGCAGTCGGGGACGACATATAGCCGATGCATCATCACCAGAACCAGCGAAGTAGCAAATTTGGCTGGCCCTCGGAAAATTGTAACTCAGAAAATAATAAACTAATCTCCGGTAGCAATATGGTAAGTTACTGTGGTTTTGAACAGTGTCATTTGGTATCTTTATTTGTGTTCCGTATTTTCAAAGGGCGTCTTCTTAGTCAGACAAATCCTCTTTCCTCCGCTAGCTCTGAGCGGCTAATGAGATGCTAGCTGTATTATGTAATATGTGCCTACAATCAACCATCTACAGCCAGTGTATTCTCAGACTGCTTATCTATTCCCTTAGTTGTACGCTTTTAATTGTCACACTATATGAAGTGAAACCGTTGCACATTGTATGTTTGCTCTGCCCTATTTTAAATTAATTGCTAATTGATCATGTTTCAAATACTAATAACACTACATGTTTCAATAATAAATAGTACATTTTTAAATATTATTAAAGTATTTTACCAAGTTATCATTAATTATTTTCCTTTACAGGATGCTTCTCAGTATCACTATTGGTATCCACAGTCTCACTCTACTGGTCATTATGCAAACACTTATCCCGCTGGGTCAGAAGTTCAGCCGCAGTACAGTCCACAGGTACAGTACAGCCCTATGATGTTACCGAACAGCCTTTTTAATGAATGACATCTTATTAATACGTCACTACACTCTTGGGGATATAATCTTTATATTCTAATTCATTTCTTAATCAGGTCCTGCCTGAAGGTTATCCAAATGGCCACGGTGTCTACAGCCCACCACAGACGCAGTATTCAAGTGGTTTCCACCCATCAAATCCATTCTACTGTGCTGACCCCCAGCGACCTGCACCCTATCCAAATCCAGGCTGTCCTGCAGAGCAAAGCAGCGGCCCCTCTGGGCAACAACATTCCCAGCACCTACATCTTCACCAACATCATCACTATCCTGGACAACACTGTCAAGGGGTATTTGGCATGGTGTTATATTTCTGTCATAATGTATCCCAAATCAGTACTCACTTCATTTTGAAAATGCTTTTTACAGCAGGGTTCAGGATATCCTCCTGGAGCGTATCCTCACTATGGTGAAGGTGGCCACCCAATGCCTTCAAACCCTCCGTACCCTACTGGCCAGCCGGTTCAGAGTCCGTCTCCTGAAGCTTGGACACACTCTGGCGCATATGCCCCTCCACAGCAGCAATGGCCTCCTGGTCAACAGCCTCCACAAAATCCTTATGGAAATCCTGTACGTCCTCCTCATCCTCCAGCATGGCCAGGGACTGGCACCGGTGCACCACCGCCATACCAGCCCAAGGTACATTTCCTAACTAAATCATGTTATTATAGCTGTAAATTCTTTTACTGAAGGGATCTGCTGATTTATCATCAGTACAGATTTATTCTTTATGCCTATAATCATCCAAATTTGATTTTATTCAAGGAGCAGCGTCTACCATCTGTTGGACCAAAACCCAAGATGATTCCAAATTCTTCCAACGGAAAATCTGCAGAGATAAGTTCACCTCCGCAGATGTATAACCGACCCAATCAGAACGAGTCATCTGGTCCAAACCAGACCCCAGCACAGAGCCAGTCTCCTGCCCCTGGCCAGCCCACCTCTCAGCCCCTGAGTGAGAACCCCAGCCTGGCTAAAGTCCAGCAGGTCATGGCCAGAGTCCTACTGCTTCAGGAGGATGTGGACGAGTTTGTTGGAAAAAAAATTGACAAAAGTTATCGGTGTTTGGAGGAACTGCTTACCAAAGAGCTACTTGTGTTGGACTCTGTGGAGACTCGGGGACAAGAAAATGTTCGCCAGGCGAGAAAAGAGGCCGTCCAGAAGATCCAGACAATTCTGGACCAACTGGAGAAGAAGGCTTTCTGAGCTGGACTCATTCTTACATATTGAGACTTGTTCCTTAGATCTTTTAACTTAATCAACCCTATAATCAAATGGGTAATGATTGAGTTGGATTAAAACAAAAAAAAGTTTAATGCTTCAACTCTCCTCTTAGGAGTTGGAATTAGATATGCAATGTTAATGTGTGCATATCTAATGTTACTGTCTCTCACTCAGATTTATGAGTGGAGGTGCTGATGACAACCTGTCACATCTCATACTTTATCCAAAGCCTTTGCCAGCATAATGTAGAGCAGTCAGTGTGGCACCTACTAGTGCCACACAGCAGCTGTTTTAAACCTGTGACACAGATTCAGATTGTCATCATTGTGTTTCCTCAGGACTGCAACACGTGGACTTCCATGGGATTTGACAACTGTTTGCATGAATCTTAAGTCCCGCTCTCTAGTACCTGACTTACAGTCAGAACATGTAGCTGACCATTAACATAAGTTTTCTGTGTTTAGGTGCAAGTTGTTACCTTCACTTGTGCTCCCGGTCCTGCATGCACTACAATAGTTTGACAACACAGTTCAACTCTAGAAGATAAATAGGCAATGTGTGCTGCTGATGAAACACCTTGAAGAACCTGCCTGTCCTAGATACTAATTTAGACAAAATCTGACCTATTTAGACAAAATCTGACCTTCAAAGAATACTGCCAATAATTAGTTACTTCTGAAATGTAGTATATCAAAGTGTCCCAGGTTTTAATAGCATAATTTCACAATTTAAACATAAAGTACTGAATGAGATGGCTGTAGTATCTAGACTTGGTATGATTGATAAATCAGTTACTGCTGTTGTTACCCTAATTTTAAAATTTTCTCTTTAGGCAGATGTCGGTGTAATTCCTCATTCGTCCAGGAGAGTTCCATTGTAGAAACGGTTCAGTTGTAGTCATCTGGACTCGTTTTTTAGAAGAAAAAAACATCCAAGAGTCATTGTCAATTTGCGAATTTAGACCGGAAACTCGGATATTTATTCCATGGTGATCTCTGTCCCTTTACCATAGAGTAGAGTAGAATAGAATAAATATCTGAGTTCCCGGTCTAAATTCGCAAATTGGCAATGACTCTTGGATGAACGTTTTGTTTTTTTCTAAAACTGAGTCCAGATGACTACAACTGAACCCTTTTCTACAATGGAACTCTCCTGGACAAATGAGGGATTACACCGACATTTTCTCTTTAGGCAGATGTAAAGCAGATAATTACATTCTTATAATTATCAGTGCCATATTTCTTGGGATAGTTTTAAGCAATCAAAAATAAAAAAGACCACAGCTTTGCATGAATCAATCATTTGTGTTTACTTTGTTGTGCTGTTCATTTTCTTACTGTAAAGTTTAAAATGTTATGCATGTTTACACATGATGGGAATCTGCCTGATACACACTTAAAAGCAAATTCGAAGAAAGTAATTATTAAAAGTTAAGTATATTTTTAATGTGTGCTTATGTATTACTTTTTGCATCATAAGTTCCAATTTTGAACATAAAGTATAATTTAGCATTGCAATTCTACTATGTTTTTTAACTTGGAAAGCATAGGTTCTTGCCAAGAGGGGCATCCACACTACACTGCATGGTCCAGATCTTTAAATAGACAGCTATTCTGATTCAAAACCATAAACCCAAGCGCCACAGACCACTGGGAACGACGTCAAATCTCGGCAGCTGGCTCAAGTGCTTTCAGGACAAGTCAGTGGTGCTGGTGAGACTAACTACTCATAGACACATGAAGCAACAAGGTTTCCAGTGCATTAGGACTTATTACCTGGGAATCATTTTGGGTACTTTTACACCCAGATTTTGGATTTCAATTTAAAAGGATACGGATTTGGGAACTCCTAACGGCTTGAAAATGTCATATATTTCCAAACTTCCTGCTTCCTGGAGTGACATGCCACCTCCAAGAAAAGTGGATATTGACCTGAGTTCTCCAGGTTTGGCAGTGAACCAACTGGAAAAGCTTCTGTTCACTGGCAAAGCAATAATTAGTCACGCAGACGAGGTGTGGCCCAGGCTTTATATTGGTGACCAGTGAGTAATACATTTCTTAACATTAATCTTGTTTCTGTTGTCTTTGTAGACATCAACCTGTGCAGGGACTTGACATACTGTATATTGTATATATATATATATTTTGTGCATTGTCCCTGATCAAGTTGATGTGCTATATATTAGTTGCTTTTTATGGTTGAGTAATTTAGTCATGTTGATACTTGCCAATATGCCCAAGTTCATTCACCTTTTGTACATTACTTTTCACAAATATTGGCTGAATGGGATTGACTTAAGCGTATTCACAAATATTGCTCAACTGGTTGTGCTGCACCGTGTGTAAAAAGACCCAATCATAAATCATAGCCAAAAGAGGATGGGAAACCTTAGATCTTTAAGTGGCATTCCACAACAGGGACTTACATAAACTATGTCCTTGGTTGCTCTGCCAACTGTTCCTTGCGGTGGCCTTAAAAGTGTGTCTCAGGTGTCTAGTATTGTCTGTTGCGTTTTGGAAATTTTTTTTCTAATGTTTTATTTATGTTTCAGACAGAGTGCAGAGAACCGGGGAGATTTATACAAGCATCGGATCACTCATGTTCTGAATGCTGCTCACAGTAAGCACAAGGGCCAACCAGAGATTTACAGGGGATTGCAGATTGAATACATGGGAATAGATGCTCGAGATTCATGTGATTTTGACTTGAGTGTCCACTTCCAATCGGCTGCAAACTTCATCCACAGAGCTCTCAGCAAAGGAGGTACAGCATCAAGAAAATATATTCATAGACACGTTGAGTATTTCCTAATTGCATAATATTGCATGCTTTCAGGTAAAGTGTTGGTGCATTGCCATGTTGGAGTGAGCCGTTCTGCAACACTGGTCCTTGCTTACTTGATGTTGAAACAAAATTTGACAATGGTTGAAGCAATTTGTGCCGTTAAAGAAAACCGTGGAGTGATCCCGAACCGAGGATTTCTGCGACAACTTATTGAGCTGAATAAACAGCTTTTTTAGCTGAATACCTGATTTTCTTTTTTTTTTTCTTTTTATGTTTCATTTACAGAAATAACATTTTTATATTTTAATACCAGTATACAAATACAATGCATTTAATTTAATTTTATATACAGCCCCTCTTCTGGAATTTTTCTGGGGAAATTGTAATGTATTTAGCATTAAATCAGAACATGCCCTGATATTTTTTCAGTGTTATTAAGGAATGTGTTGAAGGAATAAAATGTTATAAACCACAGGAGTGATGAAAAGTTCATGCATTTATATTAGTTAGACCCTGTGTGTAGAGCAGGGCGTGGAATATTTAGCTGTTTTCACTGATTCCTATGCAGAATGTTATTTGTAAAGCCAAAACATGCACACTGGGTAAAACCCTTTAGCGACCACTGCCTCTGACAGATTGATCCAGCGGCACAAAGGATGGGTCAATGCTGGGGGAAAATGTATTTACGAAAGAGTTATGTGAATTCAGAGGCATTTAAGAGCATTGTTGCTGTTTCTGTCCTGCCTTTGGTTTCTTTTTTACTTTATTCTATTTTATAAATTAAGAAAAGATACTACAACACAGAATGACAAAACAAGAGTAGCAAATGGTGTATCTGCCTCATTTGTCCCAATGTCCAGCCTGCCTGTGTCTGGTTATTGAAACATAAGAGCAACAGATAGAAGACATGTGAAGCTTTTGTTTTAGTTTGGATGAATAGTTTCCTTACTTCTACTTCACTGATGGCTTCACTGTGGCCATCACCAAGAGCACAGAGAGTACAGACACCATCAATAAATATGTGTCACACACTACTGTCATGTTGTCATGTACATTTGTTTAGTTTAGTTTAGTCTTTATTTGTCAGGGACCATTCAGTATATTATTGATACTCAATGACCCAATTCTACTGATTTAAGGCAATGGACATACAACTTTGAAGCCCCCTAATGGTTAAAGGGTCCCTGTGCATTTGCCCACTGCTTATAACGGTTCTGATTAAATAAATGTTAAATGGTCATATTTATATAGTTATTTTCTACCTTAAAGGCACTCAATGTGCTTTACAACAAGGAACCACTTGTTCATTCCCACACACATTCACACATCAGTGTGCAGACACTGAGAGCGAGACAGGATATGTGTCTTGCATAAGGACACAATAACAGTATTCACCTGAGGGAACTGCTAATTAACCCCTATACTGTGGAACAGTGGCTCTTACTACTCACCTATTTTATTACACCTATTTTTTCCCATTCTCACCTAGTGTAATTCAATTGTAATCTTCCAAATTTAACAAAAAATCATCTTGTAAAAGAAAACTCAAGCTGCTTGATGTGTTGTACGTGACAATAAAAATAAAGCTGTAACCCACTTATTTCCAGTCGAATCAGTCATTATTTAAAGCATCAGGGTCAGTTTGTACTCCAAACCCAAAAGTAAAACTATCCTAAAATATAATGAAAAATGTATAGGACTTTTATACGGATTCCGCCTGGACATTTTTGCTTTATTACAAGTCCCTAATATTCATTCTAAGTGAATTTACCTTAAACCCAACAAATGCTAAAACTAGTCTCAATCAGACCATACCTGGACACCAGCTTTACTCATTTATATATTTAACAAAGAAAATCCAGCCAGGATTTAAAATCTGATTTCCTCTGTGCAGAGCTTGTTTCTACTTATGATTAGAGTAAAACATACACCAGAGTCCAAAACTACAGAGTCTCAGCTTCACAAAGGCTTCAGACAATTGTCTGCTTCAGAGGGTTCAGAAACAGCTACAGTTTTAAATGGGGGTGATTTTTTTCAGGTGATTTTGGGGAAAAAAGGCCCTAAGCTTAATTAACAGGCTACAAAAATAAATGTATTTTAAAATGCAAAATGCCCACATATAAACACTAAACTAAAACCGCACAACATTGCAAACAAATATAATCAACATGTTTTTCTTGCTTTGGAACAGAAAGCTCATGGAGTGGAAGACAATCAAAGATTTTCATAAAATGTTATTATTATGCCCCCAAAATTTTACTGATCATCAGTTATATTTAACGAGACACAAGTCGGGCTATGCTCTTCTGCAATATTTAGTTTTTCTTGTTCAACAGTAAACATTACACACATCAAATGAAAGGATATCCACTGAACTGTTTCTGCAATATCAACAAAGCAAAGTTCAGCTATTTGTATTGTATTTATAAACAGTAGCACCTTTGGCCTGTGCTTGGCAAGCCAAAATCATCGGGGAGGTGAGTCATTTCAGGTTAAAGTTTGTGTGTAACTGTATGTATCTAAATATTAAGGTCTGTTTGCCATAGGGCACTATGTTGAGAGCAGCTGTGCTTCTTTGGATCTCATCAGTGCTGTTTGTCAGTCGGGCCAATCATCATGAGGGTCTTGACATGGTTAAAGCTCAGCAGGAGACTGCACAGGACAACAGTGTGTCTCTGGTGAACACAGCCAACAAAGAGTTTACCTTTAGTCATTACTCTGAATTAGCCTCTCAGCTTGGATCTTGTCAATGGCAGCGTGTCTGTGGCTCAATTACCAGGATCTGTAAGAGTGTGGGACCCCGGTAAGAATATAACAGTGTGCCCTTTATGTTTCTGTTTAAATAAATGAGGACATCATCTTCTATACAAGACATTCAAAGTATTTGTTCATAAGTTTTCTATCAAGACTTCCTATCACCTAAAGGCTGTGTTGAGTGAAATGAGGATGGTTGACATATTTAGAGGTAATGCAGTTCTCAGTGGCATTGCACATGGGTTGGCTGTTTCATTGGTATGGCCTAAAAGTCTTACAGTCATTCCCCTCTCATCATAATGGTATTATGGCTGAGGTTGTGCACAAAACTACTCTTAGCGTACACCAACGAGCAATTTGAAAATAAAGTTTCTTGTCACTGTCGCTGTAAAACTGTATGTCTAGTGTTATTCTGTAAAGATGTGAATTAAAATAAACATAATATAGGAAGAGCATGCTAGGTTAAGATAATCAATAGGGCTGTCACAAACAATTATTTTAGTAGTTGACTTATCAGTGATTATTTTTTCGATTAGTCGACGAGCCAAATATTTCTATTGCATATTGAGACTATTTAGATACATTTGAAACCAAATGAAGGTTGAAAGATGGTGAACAAAGGATTCTAGATAGAAAATATTCATTCATGTCAAGTGTATAATTGATGAAAATCTGAAATAGTTTATTCTTTTTGACATTTTAATTTAATATTGTTGATGTATTTCCCATAAAAGGCCTTTTTAAATGTGTTATAGAGTCTGTATAATTCATATAACAATTATAATTGTTAAAATATGACTAGGATTATTTTTTATCAACTAGTCACAATTAGTCTATTAATCGTTGCAGCCCTATTAATCAACATTTTCTTTCAGACAATAAGGTACACTTCTCCTCTGCATTTGAATAGAGTTATATACAGACCATGGAAACCAGAAGATCAATTTGACTGATCAAGTTACAATACTTTTGTCCTGCCAGTTAAACATTTGGAAATATTTTTTTGGAATACTACCACCACTTTGAAAACAGTAAAACATTTCTCAGAACACAAAATGCATTTAGTGCACAGGCAAAAAAACAAATAAAACAAATGCATTTAAAATGAATTCTCTCACCGAAGAATTGAGGGACATGCATTTTGGTAGAACAGTAATCATTCATTAAAACAAACATGGGGGCAGTGTAAATACTAGGTCTAGTTAAAATAAACAAACCCAAAGTTCAGTGAATTTGATTAGTTTTAAAAACTGGGACGTCCCATTCTTTCCAGCCTGTGCTTCAGTGACTGGCTCATCGGGTAGAGGTACCAACCATAAGAACGCAGGATTTGGATGTTAATATATCGCAAAACTAGTGTAGGTTCTTGTAAAATCAAACATTAAGATCAGTAACTTTATACAGTTGTTACTTAACAGAGATGACAAATCAAATGTCTTTGTCACTGTTGCAGGTCACTATGCTGCGAGCGGCTTTGTTTTTCTGCTTAGCATTGGTCGTTATGGGAAGGCCACACATCCACGAAGAACATGGAAATTCAATGTCCAAAGCTCAGTTGAACCAGGAGACTGCACAGGACAACAGTGTGTCTCTGGTGAACACAGCCAACAAAGAGTTTGCCTTTCGCCTTTACTCTGCATTAGCCTCTCAGCCGGACTCCCAGGACAAGAACATCTTCTTGTCTCCAGCCAGTGTGTCTGTGGCTCTGGCAGCCCTGTCCGCAGGCGCTCGAGGGGACACACACAAACAGCTCTTTACTGGACTGGGCTTTAACAGCTCACTGCTGAACCAGGATCAAGTGAACCAGGCTTTCAGAGGGCTCTTGGACAAAAATGTGTCTCAAGACGCCACCCAAGGCACCGCTGTGTTTGTAGACAACAAGTTCAAACCCAACCCAGAGTTTCTGGACACTCTGAAGCAGTCCTACTTAACAGATGGCTTCACTGTGGACTTCACCAAGAGCACAGAGAGTGCAGACACCATCAACAAATATGTGTCAGACAAGACCAACGGGGAGATAGACAAGATGGTGGACAGTCTGGATGAGGCTACTGTCATGTACCTTCTCAGCTACATCCACTTTAAAGGTATTGTGCATGTGTGTGGAGGATATTTTTAGTTACACAGAGTAAGAACTTCGCTTTAATCTTTAATAGGAACATGGAAAAAATCATTTGACCCTCAGGCGACCAGAGAAGATACCTTTGAAGTTGATGAAAACACCAAAGTTAGTTGGGACAAACATGTGTTTAAATGCTCTATCTGTTTGTAGTTACGTTCTGTGTTTATAGGTACCAGTCCAGATGATGAATATGGAGGACAACTTTCAGATCTATTATGACCAAGCCATCAACACCTCAGTGCTGCACCTTCCCTTCAACAGTTCTTACTCTATGTTGCTGATGCTGCCGGACGAAATGGAAACACTGGAGAAAGCCATTTGCCCAAGTCATGTCACTAAATGGCTCAAATGGATGAAATCTAAGTCAGATATGTTTATTCGTACTGTCAAGAACTCATGATTATTCATGTTTGTCATCAAAAAACTTTATTCACATTTTTATATTTTATTTATTAGGAGATATGACGTATTTCTTCCAAAGTTTTCCATCAAGTCCTCATACACTCTGAAGCAAGTACTGAGTGAGATGGGGATGACGGACATGTTTGGTGACCGTGCAGATCTGAGTGGCATTGCAGAAGGGCAGAAGCTGGCTGTATCAGAGGTACTGACGAACAACAGTGCATTGACATAGTTTCAGATGGGCCAGGAGTCTGTTTTAGCCTGGGCAAAAATATTTTAGGCAATATCCATTAAAATTCTTTAACACAATTATTTAAATCACTTTACATTTTTATGGAGCATATTTCTGTATTGGTTTTACCAAGGCACTATAGTCCAGGGGTTCTTAACCCTTCTGATTTCGAGGACCAACCTCGGTACATAGTAACCTGGGGCTCAATCTCATATTATTATATTTGACTGAATATGTGGCCATCGAGGTGGTGCTCTCAAAGTGTGACCCTACTTTGGGCTCGGCCCTTTGATTCAGAATGAGTGCTATTGTCTATTTCAAAATGTTCTCTCTCTTTTTGAAGATGGTTAACTAAGATGCCATCTAAAGATCAGCTATGCCACCAAAGAACCAGCAAAACAGCATTTGCATGGAACTTGTTTACTTCATATGATATCAGGGCAGGGACACACAATTTGTCCTTCTCTTGCTCATCAATCTGTACAATAACGTGATGTCCTTAGAACTCAGACACATATGCAGTAGACAGATATCCTACATAATTGGATTTCTTTTTTTTTTTAACCTGAGGTTGTCCATCAGGCTACTCTCGATGTAAATGAGGAAGGGGCCACTGCATCAGGTGCTACAGGAGTCACCATCACCCTTCTGTCTTTCCGCTACATCCCAATCCTGATGTTCAATCGCCCCTTCATGGTTCTCATCTTGGACTGTGCATCACAGGACATCTTGTTCATGGGAAAGATCACTAACCCAAATATCTAAAGATGCAAATTTTGTGTCATTGTATTAAACCTGAGATACAACTTAAAGATGTATGGCTTGATTTTGTTACTACTTGTGCAAATAGGGTCCAAACATTTCTCATTTTTGATACCTTTAAAGCTAGGGTACCTTCTCATCGGCCGGCATGGTGGTGCAGCAGTTAGCACCCTCACCTCACAGCAAGAGGGTCCGGGGGTCGACCCCTAGGCGGCATGGGATTTTTCTGTGTGGAGTTTGTAATTTCTCCCCGTGTCTGTGTAGGTTTCCTCTAGCACTAAACACAAGCACATGGGGCTCCTCTTCATCTGGGACCAGGACTCCCCTAAAAAAGAGATCTCAGTGGTTCAATAAACAATCAATACATTATTTTCACACAGCAAACCCGGAAGTAGGTAATACAATCTGTGGCAGAGACCTGTTATTTTTTTTTATGACAAAGTGAAACAGGAGTGGACCACCCAAGCGCAACCAATCAGAGCGCTGCTTTAAGCTATTACTACCGGGTTGACCATATAGATGTCTCTGGTCATATGTCACTTCCTGTGCCACCCCCTTTTGTGTGAAAACAAACAGTTTTGCTTCAAAATGCCTAAATATTGATACTGGCGACACAACAGCCATGGACGAAGAATTTGTTGAATATTTTATTTGTCCAGACGACTACAACTGAATCTTGAAAAAAATAATTAAAAAAATCAGGTACACCATTGCATGTCATAAATGTTTTCCTCTGATTTACAAAAATGTAGACTATAAACAGTAGCTTACTCTCTCAAAGAGGCAGTGAAGTGTAAATAAAGAAATAAACATAATATGGATCATAACATTGACTTTACAGTCTATGGATCATACATATAAAGCCATACGGCTAGCTAGCACTCGCTCAGTCTCTTTGTAATGAAATAATCATGGAATAAACTAACCACGTATAATCCATCATAATATAATAATATAATACAATACATATTGTACCTTTCCGTTATGATAAAAAAAGAAGATCGCAGTGATTACTGTAAAATTAACTGTATGGTTAAACAATAGAACAAGTTAAGGACGTTAAGGGGCTAGTAGGGTGGCTATGAAAAAGATATAAACAATGTTAATTAGATCAGTGCTGGACTATGGAAGTGTGGCATATAGTTCAGCAGCTTCACCAGTTTTAAAAAAGATTGAGGTGATCCAGTCACAAGCTTTGAGGCTCTGTTGTGGAGCTGTCAAGACCCGGTGTCAGCATTGCAGGTGGAGATGGGTGAACTGTCCCTATATCTAAGACGCAAACAAAGGACTATGCATTACTGGGTAAATCTTAAAGGGCATTCTGAAGATCATCATTTGACAGTAAGAACGTTACTTACATGTTGGGAAAGTGAGAAGTCAAAGCAGGGTTGTTTTGCATGGAGGAGTAATGGCATAGCAGAGTTGATGATGTTAACCCAGAAACTGTTTTCACCTAAGAAGAAGAAGAAGAAGAAGAAGAAGAAGAAGAAGAAGAAGAAGAAGAAGAAGAAGAAGAAGAAGAAGAAGAAGGAAGAAGAAGAAGAAGAAGAAGAAGAAGAAGAAGGAAGAAGGAAGAAGGAAGAAGAAGAAGAAGAAGAAGAAGAAGAAGAAGAAGAAGAAGAAGAAGAAGAAGAAGAAGAAGAAGAAGAAGAAGAAGAAGAAGAAGAAGAAGAAGAAGAAGAAGAAGAAGAAGAAGAAGAAGAAGAAGAAGAAGAAGAAGAAGAAGAAGAAGAAGAAGAAGAAGAAGAAGAAGAAGAAGAAGAAGAAGAAGAAGAAGAAGAAGAAGAAGAAGAAGAAGAAGAAGAAGAAGAAGAAGAAGAAGAAGAAGAAGAAGAAGACTGTAAAATGTCGTTCTGTCGTGCATCGCTAGGGGGCAGTAACGCCAAATGTAGAGCGGAAGAGTTTTGTTGTTTCAAACATGGCGGAGACAACAGAAAAGTGTCCTCCAGAGAATGGATCATATTTTCACAAAGAAAAATTAAAGTACAGTCCTGAAGAAGAGGCCAGGCTGGAAAGGGAGCACTTTTGGAGAATTGTCGATGCTTTTAGATATTACAGGTACATCATATAACAATCGGTACAAGCACAAACCATCTAACGGCATAGCCTCCTCACAAATAAACGATGGAGATATGAGCAATTCTACGATTGTTTGTGTTTTGGGGATTAATTTAGATTTACCAGGGCATAAAAAAAAAGGAATGCAGTAACATAAAACCTTAAGTAAAAGATACTAAAGACTAACCTAAAACTCCCCACGTTGTGAATATAATCTCTGTGTTGGATCTTGGCGTTTAGAACATAGTGTGCATGAAACTATTCGTACAAAATATATTACACATTTTGCATGTTAAGTGCCAGACAATAAGAAAACCCCCCTACAAAAAATAGAGAGTCAATTCTGCTAATTGTAATTGTTCAAATGGAAGGTAAAGCTGCATATTTTCTTTTCACCAGGGTCCATGTCCAGGAGATGGTCAAGCGTGCTGAACGACAGTTTTTGAGTCTGCCAAAGAACCATCAGGCCCTGCTTCCGAGGGTCTTGATGAATTTAACACGCATCAGTGAATGTGCCAACTCCAATGATGAAGTTTTGCAAGCAATTGTCAACAACAGCATCAACATGTTTGAAAATATAGAATATGGAGACAGGGTAATGAATATAATGCAATGTTGTAAATTAGTTATAGAATATTTATTTATTTGGGCTAAGTCCATAGCCTTCTACTTGATTAATAATATATTAGTGATAATAATATTAGTATTAATAAAGTCATTGTGCCAGCATTTCAGGTTTAGTTAATGTCCTTTCACCTTCATGTGTTTCTCAGGTAGACCCAAGGAGACGGCAGTCCACTACGTTTGACATGGACAAGCTTAAGTCTACTATCAAGCAGTTTATCAGAGACTGGAGTGAAACTGGACAAGCTGAAAGGGACTCCTGCTATCTGCCCATTATTCAAGAGATCCAAAGACAATTCCCAAGTGACAGATAGTAGGAAGTGCCTCCAGTTTTGCAACAAAGAGTGGGACATTTTTCTATTTGCTCATCATGTTGTTGTTTTTTTCAGTGATGTGTCTACAGTGAGTGTACTAGTCCCCGGAGCAGGGCTCGGTCGTCTGGCCTGGGAGATTGCCCGTCTGGGATATATCTGCCAGGGAAATGAATGGAGCTTCTACATGCTTTTCTCCTCTAACTTTGTTTTGAATAGGTACTGATTACTCTGGTTCAAAATTATATATTGTGGGTCCACTTTTAACCAAATGTATTTCAGCCTAGTTCTAACTAAATACAATGTATAATGCAGCTATATTGGATGCTTTTCAGGTTCTTAAAGGTGATAAATTAACACTATTATGTAAGGGTCTGTATTTAATTTAATTTAGGGCTGTAGAATCTGACATTAAGCAGTCCATTTATAAGATGATACTACAAGTAAATGCATGTCATGTTGATATGTTAATTATACATGCCACTTATCCTCAACTGTTAAATATGACTGAATGCCAAATACAGGTGTGAAAAGGTGAACTCTCTGACCCTGTACCCCTGGATCCACCAGTTTAGCAACAATAAGAAATCGTCCGACCAGACAAGAGCAATCCAATTCCCCGACATAAACCCTCAAAGCTTGCCTCCGAGCTCAGACTTCTCTATGGTTGCAGGCGACTTTGCTGAAGTCTACACAGAGCCAGGTAATCCAATATGTACATCGGTTTTTATTTCATTTTTCACACATTTCTAGTATTTGATCATCTCAGATGGCTTTCACTTGAACATATTTGTTTCATGTTCTAAAAAGAAATCAGTGTATAACCATAATTACTATGTATTATTATTATTACAACTACTGTATTTTACATTGGTCTTCAGATTCCTGGGACTGTGTGGCAACTTGCTTCTTTATTGACACAGCTCATAATGTAGTTGAGTATATTGAAACAATTTGGAAGATTCTTAAGCCTGGTGGGGTATGGATCAATTTAGGTTTGTACACAATGTTTTAAAATAATGATAAAAATATGACTGCTGCAACTTAAACATGCCTTGTTTTAGGTCCTCTCTTGTACCACTTTGAGAACATGGCCAATGAACTGTCAGTGGAACTAAGCTATGAAGACATCAGAACAGCAATAGTTAAATTTGGCTTCCAGATAGAGGTAAAACATGATATCCACTTGTAAGGTTGCATCCTTTGAATTGAAAACTGTCTCTTCTCCTTCTAACCCACAGGTGGAAAAGGAGTCAGTCCCAACAACTTATACGGAGAATGACCACTCTATGCTGCGATATATTTACGACTGTGTCTTTTTTGTGGCACGGAAACCTGAGGAAAAACATTATAATGGATTTAAAGAACAGGGTTTTCCCCCAGCTGCCAAGTCTGCTCGGCGGGAAGATATAAACCGCTTGACGTGACCTCTGCACATCTGTTTACATTTGTAAAAAAGTCTGAAGATCACGAATGGACATTTAACATAGTTCATTGGAAGTTACATATTTTGCTCTAATGCAATGACATTGTACTGACCTCTGTGTAACATGAACAAAAAGGAGAATGAAGAAGAAAAGAATATATTCAAGAGAAAATGCCATAGTTTCAGATTAAGAATGAAACTTTGCACTGGGGTTTATTTTCACCTTGATAGTGACTTTCAACATCCAAGAGGTAATTCTCAACATTGTGTATTAATTGTTTGTCCCACTGTGGTGCCAATGCCAATAACGTTTATTTGCATTCAAAAATTGTTGTAATGTTGTTGACCAGAGATTGTCTACTTTTAATGCCTTTTAAATAGTAATACAAATAAACTGTATACTGGAAAATTCGGGTTTACTGTAAATTGTATAGACTATCGTATTGAAATATAAACGCAACTCACAAAATAATGAGGAATAATCAGACGGAATAATCATGGGCGTGGTTAAACTATACTTTGCGTTGATTGGTCCCTCATCCCGTTTCACCACTTTCACTACCGGGGTTGATATTGTTGACTGGATCGAGCGTAATAAGATTGCAGTCGGCATTATTTTAATTGACATTGGTTTAAATGAATACCAATGGCTAAAAGGCGCGTCTCCGATGATATCCTCCTGAACGCATCTCCGAAAAAGAAATGTCGCGGGCTTTGCCTTGTTGACACGCGGCTACAAAGCTTGGCCCCATCCGGTGTGAGCCCGCCGTCCCTGCTCGCTTTGTTGGGAAGTCGCTGTAGGAAGAGACCATTTTACTTTGACGACACCGGAGAGACTGACTTTGATATGGCGCATCTCCGTAAAAGTGCGCACGGTGACCCGCAAACGAGGCACGAGCTGAACACGGTGCAGCAACAGATCTCTGGGAACGTGCAGAAGCCCCGGAACTCTACACATTCCGCACACTCTGCAAACTCCAAATCCACGAACAAAAAGCGAGGCCGAAGTGCTGGCGAAGAACCCGCAGACACAACTAACTCGAAGGCCATGCTTGAAGTAAGTGCGCCATCGCGTTCGGGAACGATTTCACGTGGCGCAATGACACCAAACAGCCACTAGATGTCGCAATTTACCTTCATTTAATCTGAAGCGAACGATCCAAGTAAATAACATATATTCTGTCGTATATATTCAGTCAAACTATCTAATCTATTGTTTTAATTATTTGGCAAATAATTATTTTATGCATGTCTTCTTTTCTTCTATATTTGCTATTATTTATGCTGTTGTGTATTATGTATGCTGTGAGCTTTGTCTTGCAAAGCTCATCCAGCTATATTATTTCTGCATTTTGCCTTTCTCTAAACTTGCTCATCTCGTTTTAGGTGGATGCAAAGAAAGACAACGAAGACCGTAGTTTCAACTCTTTTCTGTTTTGGAGACCACCGCTGCCTGAATTAGACATGTCACTGCTGCAGGAACCTCTTAAAAATGACTCATGTGCAGAAGAAATGGAAACATGAACAATAGTTGGATTTTTGTTTAATAAAAAATAAGATAAAAAATGCCGCAATTAAGGTTGTAGATTTTAGGTTTGGACCCAAAATAAATGTTACTTTTTGTCTTGACTAATCTATAACACTTCACAGCCAAGTACTAGGAAGTCACACCTTGAAGATGGCCTAGTTGATGTTTCCACTGTGATCAAATGTTACAACTGTACCTTGTTTTAATGTGAACAATGTTGTAAACCAGTTTTTGACAATAAAGAAGTTTGTTTCCCTTCTGAATCTGCTTCATTATTTATTTTTCAACAACTAGACTAGAAAAGGCAAAAGCTAGGCCAGTCTAATAACAGATCAACTGCCTAATTCGGGTAATAATTAATTCACAAACGGGCCCAACTTGTTTTTAATGTCACGTGAGTTGTTGAAACTTTAACTTTTGAAGGAATAAGATGTCTGTTTTGGCTTCAGTACTTTGCCTATATGCAAGCCAGCTCATCTTATTTCTGGAGTTATCAGATTATTGAAACGCCATGAATACTGTTACGTCTGATAATAGTCTGATTTAATTGTGATTGTGCCTGACTGCAGGTTTTGACAAGGAAAATTCTGCAAAAAAATCTGATATGACAGACTAAAGTTAATTTAAACAAAGTACTTTGTAATACAAATTTCTATGGTTCAACTAAAATCACATGTAATTATTGGTTTGTTTGATTATTCTATTCATCTCGTTTTGAATGTGTAATTAATGTGTGTAGGTGTAAACGTACCATAGTTTGGGGCAGGCTGTCACGACCCCAGCGCAAACCGTAGTGTACAAGTTTACTTTGCACCCCCTGGCTACATGTGGATGGTGTCGCGGCTGAAGTGGCTGACCTGTGGAGGGAGCAGAGGTGTTTGAGGGAGAGGGTCATGAAGTGCTTCTTGGTGCGGCTGGTTCTCTCCTCGCCCTTTGGACCAGCCGCTGATAAAAGACAAAAGATCTGATGCTGCGAAGGACGGACATTGTGTTTGACAGCGTCACTCCCGCGGTCATGGTAAGTCTCCGTGGGCTCTTTCTCTGCACGTGTTTCTTCGCCTGGTTTAAAGGCTCTCACTCTTTTCCAAGGTTGAGATAAACATGTTTTTTTTTATTAAGAATGTGTAGCCGTTCATCGTGTAGGTGTAGTGTACCAAAAATAAAGGCACGCTGGTTAGAAACGTGCTGTTTTCAAGTTAGTTCATGCTAAACGCTACCACTTTTATCCCAAAATACTTTATGGAGAACATTCTTCTGATTGCTGATGTGTTTGACCTTGCAAATTATTGTATCAGTTAACTTAGTCTATTAGGTCTGATAACTTGTAATCTAACGTGCATTTGATTTGATACCCTCAATTATTGCAAGATTTAGTTTATCTAGAGTCAAAAGGTCATCAGAGCTTTGGATCTAGCGCCAAAAAGCGACCGTTATTGACTAAATCCGCCATGTTTTTATCTGTGGAAAAACGTAAATATAACGTTAAAAAGTAAGCAAAAGTGTACACGCATTAGAAAAACTACTGTGAGATCCTAAAATGTATCCCTTAATGTATTATTTTATCATAATTGAATCTTAAAGTCTTCTTAGGTCGGATTCAGTGGCAACACACTAGTGGATTTGCTGTTTAATTGTCAGATTGAAGGTTTGTTGACCTGGGTTACGGTTAATTTAGCTGATTACTGGGCCTGTCCACATGAAACAAAAACATCTTTTCTGTCAGCAATATTAAGTGAAATTATTTTAGAGACTGTTGCCATTATCTAAGCCCAAACACCTGATTGTTGTCAGTGGAAATTACTTTAAGCCATGAGTTTAACATGACAAGTTTATGGAGTCAATTATTATTTATAATAATATGGTTCAACATTTGAACATTTCCATTTTGTATATTTCTTTAAAAAATCTCCCATAGAGTTACACAGGTCCCTGCCCACCATCTGAGATCATGACGGCATCACATTCTTGGATGTCAACTCAAACTATTGGTTTGAATAAAAAGGGGTTCCTATGTTCCCACCTATGAACGGGGGAACTACGATACCTCTTATTTAAAGAGCCACTGGCATTCCCCAGTGCATAGATTCCATCATGTTGAGTGTAGGACTGTTGTCTTGAATCTCCTCAAATGATAGAATAGGCTCCTGGTTCAACCACATATACAGTTCCACATCCCCAATAGTTATGCATAAATGTATGGTTTTACAGCATAAAATATAGCAGCATATCCAGCTACGATGCAGGTCCATAGGTACTGGGTAACATAGGACTGACTCCGGTAAAAAAAGTCATATCAGAGTTAATAAAAGATGAATTAATGGTTTCAGGGTAACCAGAGAGTGCTTGTCTTTTGAAAGTGGCTGTGTCTGAAGAGCGGAAGATTTTGTCTGAGCTGTTGTTCGGCACCGCTGTACGGTCCCAGGCCAATGAATATTTGTAAACCTGTATTTAGGGATGTTGCTATGTAACATTTTTATGTTAGAATTATTGCGAGAAAAAACATTACTGAGCCAGTGACCAAACAACAGTGAAATCTTTAATTTTCTTTTTCTCATGGTGTAACACAGTTTGTGACCTTTCTGAAAGACTAAATAAAGTTAAATGTGACAAAAACAGCCAGATAAAAAAAGTGTTTCTTTTTTGGGGTCTATATATGAACAAAAAATACTTTATTTGGTTTTAAAATAGTCATAATCATTTTATTTTGGTTCTTGATATTGTGACCTGTATAATCACAATTATTGATTAACCTAATTATCTTGACATCCCTACTTGTATTTAAATGTTTGAATGGACTTTCACCCAAGAAACTGTCCTCAAGGTCCACAAGGGCCACCACACATTGGGACTGTAGAGCACCTTCTCTGCTCATAAAGACTGTTTACAATTAAAAAGACCAAGTCCTGGCTCATCCAATCCAAGGTGAATCCATAGATGATCTATGTTTATTTGTCCCTGTCAAGTAAGCAATAAATACATACATTGAAATAGAAATGTATCGAATTTATTGCAATTTTAATATTTAGTTATTATATATATATTTAGAACATTAGGCTAATATTTTCTTTTCTTCTATAAATGCCGTTTCTGAGTGACTGAAAAGTGCATAATCCACACTACATTTATAGTCACAGAGACAGAAGGTGGAAGTGGCTCACCAAATTTATCTTCAGCCAATCTCAGGAAGGGGCTTGTGTATGGTTCCTGTGGTTTAAACAATGCTCTTTTGGAGGGGGCCATTGTTAAATATATCTGGGAAACACAGAGGGAGGGGAGCTTGATGAAAACAAACTAGAGCGAGTTATGTCATAGCTACCTGTGAAGAGATTTGTATTTCAGCTTATAGGACCAAAAAGGAGCCCATTGCTCAATGAAGGTCTCACTGGTTACATTTTTAGACACATTCCATTGTCCTGATTTGTGTTGTCCATTATTATTCACAGACCAGGATATTTTGCTGTGTAGCTTTATTATTAAATTATAACAAATCATTTATTATTTCAGTCCCGAAAATCTTGGATCGAGGAAACCTTCTTCAAGAGAGAGTGTGTAAAGTTTATCGCTTCCCCTCGAGACGTCCACAGGTAATTAAAGTGTTTATGAGCTGCCAAAAGTTTTTATTGCGTTTATTCAGAGTAGACTTGTGTTCGCCAAATAGTAAAACATTAGCTGGAGTTTGTGACCTTTTTCTGAAAATTGAGCTATCAGGCACTCAGTCCTTTCCTTCCTGGAATATGCAGCATGATAATGTGTGTTAAACCTGCGATGAGCTGACCCCTGTCCAGGGTGTGCCCCACCTAAGGCCCAAAGTCACTGGGATCGGCTCCAGTCACCCGCGACCCCTAACGGAACAAGCGGTAGAACAATGGATGAAATAAGAATGAATAATGTGTGAGAATTCCTGTTTGTTGCAGATGTGTTCCAGTGTGTCAAGTATGTCTAAACCTCGTCAGGTATGAATCAAATGTCTCTCTCTTAAAACAACATAAATTAACTATTCCTATTTGCTATCAGGGTCTCTCTTTTTCGTATCTGTTTTATGCTCTTCTTTCTTATCATTATCAGATTTTTATTCATATCTTAATGATATTAAAAAATACCTTTTCCTCACGTTTTCTTTGTGTTAAACCAGATGTTGTTGTGGCCGTCTGATGGGCGAGCACTCTTCTGAGAACTTTACTCCCCCATTATCCCTAATCCCTGGTCCTGGCTCAGACACAGACAAGGACTGGTGCATGGAGCGCCACTCCAGGGCCACTCCCACTGATGCTTATGGGATAGTGGACTTTGAAGACACTGCCACTCGTGTCTGTCGGGCCAAGGTGAGCATTGTGTACCTAAACATGCACAAGACAATCTTCCAGCTAAAGGTCCTGTTTAGCATGGAACCAGCTCAAGGGACACACACGCACAGGACAGGAAGTATAAAAAGATGTTTCAAAACTGCACTGTACTTTTTCTGCATCCCCTAATACTGCTGCCGACACAACTGTTAGTCATTTCCCAATTCCTCCTCTTCTTCCTGCTGGAGTATATTACTGCAGATGCTACACACTTTGCAACAGTCAAAACTACAAACATTCATTTAGTTTACCCAGTATTTTTGATCAAGTTTCTTCTAATTGGAAAAAAGTTGTATTATTACATTTTAATGACATATTAGTTAGAGTTTGTAAAGATAATGTTCTAAAATCTAAATCCTTCCTTCAGTATCTTCGTTTGGCGGTGGATTCAAAGCCAGAGGCCATATTTCATCTCATGTTAAAGGAGTGGCAGATGGAGAGGCCCAAGCTGCTTCTGAGTGTCCAGGGAGGCTCTGAAAACTTCTCCCTGAGTCCCAAAGTGGAGCAGGCTTTCAGCAAAGGCCTGATGACAGCAGCTCTCAGCACGGGGGCGTGGATACTCACTAACGGCATTAACACAGGTAAAGAACTCACAGAATTCTACAATATACGACTAAAAAACGTTTATTCTTAGGTTCTTCTGTAGTTTAATGTTACATTTGGGAAGTTGATTGTACTTCTGCTTGAGAAAATAAACAGCATGCAATTATCAAACTTTTTTCTCTGACTAAACATCTTTAGGTGTGTCTAAGTATGTTGGTAAAGCAGTGAAACTATATGGAGGCCACGACTTGAGGAAGAGAAACACAGTTGGAATCACACCATGGGGAGTGATTGACAACAATGCAGACCTCATCGGCAGAGATGTATGAGCCCACGTCTTCAAATATCTTCTTTCTTATTTGATGTTCACTATATTGTAATGATTTATGGTCTGTCTATGTGCAGGTGTTTAGACCGTATCAGCCGCTGGGTAACCCTCTAAGTAAACGTGCTTGTCTAAATGGTTTTCACTCACATTTCCTGTTTGTTGATGATGGGACACTTGGAAAACATGGCTGCCACCAAGGTTTGAGAAGAGAGCTGGAGAAACACATCAACTTACAAAAGATTCACCCTAGTAAGTGCCATGAACTACATTTCTATATGTTTGTTATATGTATAGTGTTAGAAGAATGCAGTTGAGACGTCACTAATGGTTGTCAATGTTTAGTTCATTTTATTTATTTAACAGGACATTGGCCATTTACATAATGCCAGAGGGTAAATATGCTTGTTCCAGACTATAGCTGTAAACTAATTTTAATATGTAGTCCTTAAAGGTGAAGAGGGGAAGGGGGCAACGCACTCATATATTTGCTCACCCTCATTAGTTAGTTATTCACTCACACGTCACAGCAGACCTTTCTCACCCTGGACATGGACTATTTGAGCCACTCCCCTCAGGAAGGAGGCCACTCCCCTCAGGCAGGAGGCCACTCCCCTCAGGCAGGAGGCACGGTCCATCCTGACCAGAACCTCCCACCACAAGAAAAGTTTCTTTCCCTCTGCCGTTGGACTTTTTGACATGACACCAATAACCCTGTATAGTGTATTTTTTCTACACATATTTTATTTGGTATGCTTTTATTGTTCTTATTTTAGCATAGTATATACTTTTTTAACTACTATTATTATACATTGTTCTATGTTTCACCATACTGCTGAAGCAAGTTGATAGTTTGTGAATTTTGTTCACTAACAATGGTAATAAAACAGATTCTGATTCGTCCGTATCACACACATTAATTGAACACCCTGCTATTTTGCCAGTTCTCCCACTTAGAAATTATGGAGGGGTCTGAAATGTTCATTGTAGGTGCATTTCCACTGTGAGAGACCAAACACGGAAATCACATTATATAATTTAAAAAAAAATATTTGCAAGTTATTCTTTTTTTGTTGTGGGAGGACTTGCAAAATCGCAGGGTGTTGAAATACTTATTTTCATGTTAAAACGACAGTATTATATATAAAATAGGTAGTTTTAGCACAATTAATGAAAGATTTGTCTTAAATTGCATGTTTTACATCCTGTGTTGTGGCTGTAGGGCTAAACCTGGGCGTGCCCGTGGTGTGTGTGGTGTTGGAGGGGGATTCTGCTGTTGTCTCCACAGTGTTGCACTATCTGAGCAGAGTCCCTCCGGTCCCAGTGTTTGTGTTTGAAGGATCGGGCCGCGCTGCTGACCTGCTTGCCTTCCTGCACAAGCAGACTGCTACAGACAAGTATTTTTTCACCATTAGTTTCATGAACGTAATCCACATATGTTAAAAAAAATATTGTGTTTTAGTGAACTGGAGGCTCATAGCAAAGAGGACATCCTCGTTAGGATTGGTCAGGCGTTTGCAGTTGATCGATCAGAGGCCTCTCACCTTTACTCACTGCTTCTGAAATGTATGGAGCACAGACAGTGTGTAAGCCAAAGCTATATTACTGTACTACTAATGTTAATATAGGCCTGGATTTCCCTAAAAATGAGATTCTAAGTTTCAGAGGGACTTTCCTGGTTGAATAATGAATATGTTAAACTAAAAGAAAAATACATATTTCATCTTTATTTACATATTTAGATAACAATCTATGACTCTGAATCTGAAGACAACCTTTGTCCAGATGCTGCTATTTTGACTGCCACAATGAAAGGTACCTGTTTGACAGTTTTCTCATTTATTTTATTTTTCCTCACTCTTATTAAGTTTATCCTCTTGATTGGTCTTAAAGGTACCAAGGGCAGTCCCTCAGAGCAGCTGAGGATGGCCCTGGCCTGGGACAGGGCGGACATCGTACAGAAAAATGTTTTTGTTCATGGGCAACAATGGCAGGTGAGTTTGCATGTCTGGTCCATGGTCTGGTCCCAGTTATGGTAAATCTAACTGAAACAAACCTCTGATCCTTGTTTCAGGTGGGGTCGTTGGAGCAGACCATGCTGGATGCTCTGGTGATGGACCGTGTTAGTTTTGTCAAACTCCTCATTCATAATGGGATGACAATGAGCCACTTCCTCACTGTCGATCGACTAGAGGAGCTTTACAACACAGTTAGTAGTTGGGAAATTAAATTCACTGTATGATGTGTTCATGATAGTCTGCTTACCATTATTTATTAGTCAATCAAAGTTTTTACGACTGTTAATATGTAGCCTATATCTTTCCTATGCAGCACACCCAAGGGCAGATGAAACGTTTTATCCATCATCTTGTGGAAGATGTTATGCAAGTGAGATAAAATAGTGTAATTGCTAAATATCATTGTAAAAATGTTGTTACACATAAGGATTTTGTGCAAACTAGACCTCTTTGCCACTGAACTACCGCCTCTCTATCATCGATATGGGCCTGGTTATAGAGTATTTGATTGGAGAAGCGTATCGCAGTTCCTACACACGGAAACACTTCAGGGCTGCCTACAACCACCTACAGAACAAGGTACTGATATAGGGTTAAAGGTTAAAACAAAAATGGAAAGATGAAGTCAATAAGTGTATTTTGGATTTACAAAGGGTGCTCAAGAGGACAGCTCACTGTCCAAACATCGCCAGAGATCACAACTTTCAATACAAACAAAAAGTTCTCAAAGCCTAAATTTCTTCACAACTGCTCAGCCATATACACGGGTAAGTTCATTATAATTTCGTAACTAGTATTTATATTTAATTTATTATTTATTGACACTATGTTATTTATTTTTGTTTGTGCTTTTTCTTTCCTTTTAGGACTCCAATGCTTTACCAGAACGCAGTCAAGAAATTGCTCTACCTCCAGCGTTTGTACCTTTTAATTTCAATGACCTGTTTGTGTGGGCAGTGCTGCAGCAGCGACAGCAGATGGCGCTGTTTCTCTGGCAACATGGTGAAGAGGCCCTGGCACGCGCTACAGTGGCCTGCAAACTGTACCGCTCCATGGCCTTTGAGGCACGGCAGAGCAGCATGGACGAGAACATTTCAGAACGTTTCAGGACCTACTCTCTGTGAGCAAGTGACATTTGTCCAACGTTTTAAACATAGACAATAGATTGGATTCATGATAAAGAATTCAGTTATGCAAAATTCTCAGATTGAGGGCAGAGACATATAGAGCTGAAAACAACATAGTGTGGTTTAACAATAACTCCTTCTTTCAGTGTTCTTTCTGACCAGATCAGTACTAGGGATATAACGACATTCACAACACAATATTATTATAATCTTTATTTCTCAGTACAATATTTTTTGCGATATTGAGGCAAGTAGAGTTGTCGTAAGACTTTGATGTGAATCATAACTGTCATAATCCAAGGTTCTTAATAACAGTTATATCTTCACGTTGTCTGCACTGAAATGGAGCAAAGGATCATGGTTTGCGTTTGCTGCTAAAACTTAAGCATTTAAGCAAAGAAGCGTGTAGTTTGATATATTGTGACAGCCCACGGTTTTATATTGTAAGTCTTGTGACGATACGTTATCACAGTATTTTGATTATCGTTTCAACTCTACCTATCTAATATATGATGATTTTATGACAAGATTCCATAGCTGAATCTCAATCAGGATATACTGGAGGTAAACAACATTGTGTTAATGTGAATTTAAGTCTCCATATCTACAGTAAAATGTTTATGATCCTTGGAAATGAATGAATGTGTACAGATAATGAAAACCCTTCTTCCCGCGTATGCCTCTCAGGGAGTTTGGTCAGCTGGCGGTGGATGTGCTGGACTGTGCATTTCGTCAGAATGAGCAGATGGCCATGAAGCTGTTGACGTCGGAGATGGAGGGGTGGAGCCACTTCACCTGCTTGCAAATGGCCATCTCATCTGGACACCGGCCGTTTGTGTCGCACTCTTGCACACAGACGCTCCTCACCGACCTCTGGACCGGCTCTCTCAACATGAGCAAAAACTCTTTCCTCAAGGTACAATCTGTAGCAGCAGCATCGTGGGCAGACATGTTTGATTTTTTGTTGTTTGTATTAAACATTTAGCTGCTCATTATAGCATTATGATTCATATAATAGACTGAAATGTATTCTGTATGACGGTAGTTATAAGTCTCTCTTATAACTATCATTTACTTTCTCTATGGCAGGCTGGACTACTAATTATGATCAAAAACCTCTCTAATGCACCTTTATTCACCTTTATTGATTAATTAATTAATGAAAAGACCAGATCAGCTAGTGTGAGCTACTGCTCTACTTCCTGTTACTTTCAATATATTTTTAAACCTTTCTTAACAAACTGCTACATGATTGCTGTAAAGCCAGCATTTATATTTACAACAGGTATTATCCCTAGTCAAAACTAAAATGTAGATTTTTCACAACCAAAAGACTAAAATAAATTAAATAATTATATTTAATTATCCACTGTCAATATTGTGTGCAATAAATGATAATTGAAATAAAAATTGCTAGTATGAGTTTATAAGAGGCCAATACGTACAACAAAGAGAATATTTCTCATATTATCACGCTTTTACCAATAAAAATAATATTACAAAATTGTCTTTTTCCTCAAGTCAAATTATTTTGTTATATTATTATTTATTTTTCCAGATAATACTCAGTCTTCTTCTGCCGCCTTTCATCCTGATGCTGGAGTTTAAAAGCAAAGCTGAAATGTGCCATGTGCCACAGTCCCATGAGGCCATGTTGTTTGAGTACGACTCTGTGGATTCAGTGGAGAAAAACAACTTGGCAGAACAAAAGGTAGAACGCTTGAGTTAGACCTCTGTATCTTGACTGCAAAAATCAAATGTGTCGTCGTAGTCACCTTGTTGTGTTTTTCAGGGCAGTGACAACGCTGCATCTTTCCATGGCAGTTGTCCACTTTCTGGAACGTTCTCCTCACTGTCCCACCAGTGTCGGTCCTGGGTCACACGGATTTACAAATTTTACACTGCTCCTGTTGTCAAGTTCTGGTTTCACACTGTATGGCCTTTTCATGTAACACATTTACAGATTCTTGCAAACTCTTCATTTGGCTTCTTTTGCAGATGTCATATTTGGCATTTCTAATGTTTTTCTCCTACACTGTCCTGGTCAAAATGGGCGACCAACCAAGTGCTCAGGAGTGGCTAGTTATAGCAGTTGTGTTTTCCACTGGATTGGAGAAAATCCGAGAGGTAAGAGGGTTGCAGGAAAGATATTGAGTATGTATGTGCTAAAAATGACTTTTGTTTCAGGTGTTCATGTCTGAGCCAAGGAAACTGAGTCAGAAGCTGAAGATTTGGTTTTCTGAATACTGGAACTTATCCGACTTCATTGCAATCATCCTCTTTGTGTTTGGTTTTCTCCTGCGCTGGTTCTCTGATCCTTTTCGAACAGCTGGACGCATCTGCTACTGTCTCGACATCATCTTCTGGTTTATCCGAGTGATGGATCTCCTGGCAGTCAATCAACACGCAGGCCCTTACCTCACCATGATCACTAAAATGGTGTGATAACTGTTTTTAGGCATATGCAACTTGGATATTTTTGCATACAGTGATGTAGTTAGTAATGCAATTTATATATAGTCACTCATTAAAACAATTTTAAATGCACAGTACAGATTCATACAGAGTTGATGATTGAGATTGTTTTTCTCTATAGACGAGAAACATGTTTTTCATTGTGGTGATGATGGCGATTGTGCTACTGAGCTTTGGAGTGTCCAGAAAATCCATTCTGTCCCCAAACGAGGAACCGTCTTGGCGCCTCGCTCGGGACATTATGTTTCAGCCGTACTGGATGATCTACGGAGAGGTCTACGCATCAGAGATCGATGGTTCGTACGTTTTTCCAAAGCAACATTGGTATGCAAAAGTTTTCCTTGAGGTGGGAGATATATTGCAGCTGCTGTTTTAGAGATATGCAGAGTCTCTATAAATTGATAGAAGTTCATAAAAAATAGACACGTTATAGTTGTAGTAGAAACAAGTTTGTACCTTAATTTGACTCGAACCTCAACCAGGATAGCCTAATTTTTATGGTGGGGTTCACGAATGCAATATAACACAGTGGAGAAATGTATTTATAATAATAGCCCGTATGTGTGTCCTTAGCATGTGATGATGATAAGCCATGTGCCCCTGCCTCCTTTCTCAACCCGTTCCTCCAGGCTGTCTACATGTTTGTGCAATACATCATCATGGTCAATATCCTCATTGCATTTTTCAAGTAAGTATCTTTTTCAATTACAATATGGTGTCAGTATTCAAAGGAGCATATACATTTATTCTATTTTAGCAACATCTATTTTGATATGGCTTCTACGTCAAACAAGCTGTGGAAGTACAATCGTTACCGCTACATAATGACTTATCAAGACAGACCATGGCTTCCTCCTCCACTTATTTTCTTGAGTCACTTGGCTCTGGTGTCGAAGGTCGTCTTTAAGAGACTGTGTGGAGATGCAGAGAGAGAGGAGAGAGGCTCTGGACTCAGTGAGTACTTTTTTGCTACTTATGATACGACATTGTGTGTTTGGCAAATTGTTATTGTGTACATATTATGTGTGCGCCACATTTCTAGAGCTTTATTTGGGTTTTGAAGATAGAAAGAAGCTGCATGAATTTGAAGAGAAATGTGTTGAGACCTATTTTCTTGGGAAAAAGAGGGACCTTGGGGATCAGGCAAATGCAATCAAGGCCACAGCCGAGAGGTTTGTGTTTTGTATTTATGTTTGTTTTTGCTCTTGCTGCATTATAAACGTGAAGATGATGTTTCAGGAAGCAATTCTGTAATAGACAAAAGTCTTATTAAGAAAATATTAAAAAAAAAATACCCGGATTATGGAAATATTAATTTAATTTTGAATTTGAACTGTTTTAATGGTGAACTGTGTCACCTTACTCTAATGGAGATGTTGGAGAAAGTGGGCACTGAGCTTTCTCCAACATCTCCATTATTTTAATTTCCTTTCATTACAGGTGGTTTTATTGCTTAAACAATAACTTAAAACACATGATTTCTTAGCATGAGTGATGAATGATGAACTTCCACAAATCTAACCTGTAACTTGGTGTGTTGGCGAAACCAGTCTGTCTCCATAGTGATGGCTAAGTTTAAAGCCATAGTGTGGGAAATTCAAGGCTAAGAAATGCCATCATGGAGAGCCGCAGTTGGCAGACCTTCTTCCAGAAAAGTCTTTAATTAATACTTTTAAAAGTGCGTAATTCGTTATATTGTGTTTTACAGAACAGAGGAGATGGTCATGATGGTCGGAGATGTCTCAGATAAGGTTCAATCCATCCAGGACAGTTTGTCAGATCTGGACATTCAGCTGGGACAACTGCAGGACCTGTCTGTTCTTGCTGTGGACACACTGAAGTTACTCTCTGCCTCCGACAGCCTCCACCAAGAGGAGGCACGTTTAGGGCAGTGTCAGTCACTCACATCGTCCCACCTCGTTGTACCTCACAGCTTGACCCTGCCACAAAGAAACGAGGCAGACTTGGTCCAACGTAAAGCTTGTAAAAGCACACCATCTTCTCTGTTAATGGACCGTAATGTTGGGGCTGGCAGGCGTATTTCACAAGAGTGTCACAGAGGAGCGGGACAAGCCACAAGAGGACACACAAATAGGGTATTCCTATTAAGTCTTAAATAATCCTAATGATAATATGCCATTTATACATTTCAGTTTGGAGCTGTTTATTAAGGCACAAACAGTTAATGGGCACTGGTCCATGTTTTTCTGAAACCGTCCTTATTTGATTCAGGTGAGGTTTACAAGCTCTAATGATAATGATTTGACTTTTTTTCTCCCACAGGAAGTGTGTCATTCTCCTTTGATTTACCCCAGCAGCCGTAGAGAAAGTCTCAGTGGAGTCCCACAGGAGAATGTGGATTTCAGTGAGAATTGTTCTAGCAAGGCGGTCGTATTGTCTGAACCTAAAAACATTTCAGACGGCTTAATAAATCCTGGGTTCTATTCTGACGGTAACCAACCAAGTCTTGCATCTAGACCCTCGCGTCAGTGGAAGTCTCTTGACAAACACCCCGGATGGTCTCGGCAGTCCCGGGACCACCCGTATGCATACTGCAGGTCTCTGTCTTCAAGTGTGGAGAACATAACTTTCTCTGGAAAATCTCCAAATCCAGAAAGGGGATCATTCTTTTATTTTGATGAACCAGTTATGGAAGAGTGTTTGTCCATAGGCAATGAGCTACAAGCCACTAGCGGCAGAAGTGAGCTTCCTTTCATCATTTGTGTCATATTCAGGTTTTTTATGTTCAAATGAACATCTCTTGTTTCTTGCAGAGTGGTCCAAGTCCTCAGATTTTACTGAAGGACAATCGCACTACAAAAAGACAGTCAAGATACAAGAAAGCCTTCCCCACAATGTAATATGGCACATAGTGTATGGTAATAGATGCAATAGATATTTAGTTTTGACCAAGTGTGTTTATTTAGAAGACCATGCTGTCAGATATATCAGAGGCATGCTGGAGAAGACGAAAAAGATTTAAAGGTGAAAGCAGATGTTGGTCTGCTTCAACAAGCCTCAGTCAACTCAGTAAGGTCACTTTAGTTGCATAATTATAGTCACGGAAGAACAGATAAGCAATATGTTTCTTTTTCAGATCTCGAGCCAATGTATTTGTTACAGAGGCAAATGGTAAATATTGTGTTGTAATCATGTTTACAAGCATGTTTAGAGTTTAAATGCAGTATCAAACTTTACATTCAGGACTTACGGAGCCCCACTCATTCCGCCTGGAACTGTCAGGACAAATCTGTCAGACGCTCTTCGTAAGTCTTGCTGTTTGTTATGACGTTACAAAAAGGTCACTCACTAAAATAACTATATTTTTCTTACAGTGTCCAGAGTGTTATTGCTAATGAAGGTATTTCATTGTACACATATGTTTTGTAGTTTTAATGCAAATATATTTACTGAATGACTTTTGTTGCAGTCAGAACTTCATTTCAATCCAGTGAAAATTTGTATCCACATTATTCAGGTAATGATAGTTACAATGAGTCTGACAGATTCAATCAAATTATATAATACCCGTAAAGACTACAATTATAGCAATGTTTGCTTTGGGTTTCTTGCCATTGTGGTTAAATGTTATTTTTGTTCAACAGCAATGGAAAGAAACAATCTTATGCGACTGGCTCATAATATCCTCTTTACTCCTGTGTCTCTCATGGGTAAGGTTAAACTTAATAAAATATACTTTATATTACTTCACATAATTCTTTGTTTAAGTTTATTTTGAACATGTTTCTTTGACATTAAATGTAACTTAAAACCAAGGAGGAATAATAAAAGTAAGAACAAAGTACAAATTAATCTAATTTAAGAATTTAAGTCTGAAATATAATTGTGGGACCCTCACCGTAACACAAGTAACATAATAATATCAAACCTATAACTTCCTGTGTGTAGTAATTTCACACTAATTATTGTACATAATCATGTATCCCTTATTTGTTACACATTGCTCTTCAGGATGATGATATATGAAAATTCTAAAAATGTCCCCCCATTTTTTTTTAATCCATATTGTCACTTTAAAATGACACTGTCAGGAGGTGAGAAGGTGATCATCTACTCTCTGGAGGAGGAGCCCTCTGGGTCCGGTGGCTCTTACACAGTTCCCTCCTGGTCGTCCAAGGGACTCTTTGCCGTTCTGCTGCCCCTGTCCAGTGAAGAGGGGTCTCTTTACGGGGGTCTTCGCCGGGGCAGTAGGGTGCTGTGTACCTGGGCAGAGCAGGACGTCTTGAGGCCTGGACAGGTGTATGTGGTCAAAGCTTTTCACCAAGAGGTTGTCAATGCCTGGGAACAATATTTCCCTGATAACACTGCTCTACAACTTTGTTTAAGAGTGAGTGTGGAAAGAGTCTTTGAAATTAAAAAGTGAAATATGTTGAATCGCATTTTGTGTGTTTGGCTTTAAGGAAATCCAGCAACAGAGAGCTGCCCAAAAGATGATGGAAGTGTTCAACCAGATCAAACCTGATGACATGCACTACTCACCACTGTGTGTATTTTGAGTTCATTTGTTTTTAGTAATTAAATATTACTACTGTTGTCTGTGTCCTTTTTTTCTACAGGTTTTTGGATGTTCAGCTTGTCCACTGGCATTCAAATGGACAGTGGCTCACAATAGAGAGAAACATATCAGGCGATTTCAGAAAGTTCAACAACAACACTGGAGAAGAGATCAGGCCTTGCTGTTGGTTAGAAGAAATGCTCTTGGCTTTTTCCCATTGGACTTACGAATACTCGCGCAGGGAGATGCTAGTACTTGATTTACAAGGTGCTTTACGCATTAGCTTAATATATTTCTGATAAATTCTATACTCATGTATTGTAATCTTGGAGAATTAAAAAGGTGCCAATGTTTTGAGTAAAATAATATAAAATAATAATAATAAAATATCAAAACTAAGGCTCTATATGTGACTATATTTAATGTTAATTTTGTTTGTACAACTATTTGTTTTTACCTCGACAGGAGTAGGTGAAGAACTGACAGATCCAACGGTCATCATGGCAGATAACCACAGGTGCAACATATGTTATGCCTGACCATCATTTTAATGGTGTTTCTCTGAAGTTATTTGTCTGTGATGCCCTTGTAGCGGTGGCAGAGATGAAATGCTGTTTGGTGCAGATAACCTTGGGAAGACGGCCATCAGCGGCTTCCTTCATAAACACACGTGTAACGCCTGCTGTCAGCGACTGAGCCTGACAAGTGGGTACATTCACCTTTTTACTGATAGATGGTCGACAGTAGTTGTTTTTACCTGTTTTATGAGCAGGATACATTTTTACATCTCTTTGTCAGCAGAAATATATATACATTTATTCCAAATTCTGTCACTAGAAGATACATTTTTACATGGAATAAATTTATATACATTTATTCCAAATTCTTTCACTAGAAGATACATTTTTACATATCTTTGTCAGCAGAAATATTTATTCCAAATTCTTTCACTAGAGTACTAAAGACAATTGTAATTTTACCTTGGTTATTAAGCGCGGATAGAAAAGATTTTATACATAAAACTTACTTAAATGTTTTTATTATTATTTTCTTTCCTCCTAATAAAACATGTTTGCTGTTTAATATCCCAAATCTTAAAATGAAACAAAAATATTCAGAACTTAAACCTACAGTATTAGTTTGTGGTATTTTATCTAAAGCTCCAGTTACATTAAACAACTCCCTGTCCTATCTTTAACATTAATACTTCATTTCTATTTTCTATCATATGCAAGGATTTGGGTTTTTTCTGTCCCGAAATGTCGCTTTTGTGTCGTCACTCAGGAGGCCCGTGTTGGCTCTGAATATATTGCCTATAATTCCCAAAGAACTTCAAATGCAAACGGCACGCATCAACAGCCGACTAATTAAGCTGCCAACGTTGGTTGGGTGGGCCCTGTTTTGTGCGTTGTGCTCCATGGCCTTTGATTAGATATTAATCATGTCTTTGTGCTGGCAATGTGCTGCTGAGACATTAGCTTTGATTAGCTATTAATTAACGTCTCTGGGTAGACACAGTACCGGCATCTAGAGGATAAACGCTCTGAAAGAAACTGTGCTCAAAAACAAACAGGCTCCACAAATACAAACATGCAGACTCAGTTGTTTTGATATTTCAAAGGTGCGTTGTGTTTCCTCTTCCTCTTCTTGTGTCCTCTCCAAGATTTATCCAACAAATCAAACCAAATTATTCATGCCAAATGCACGGACTTCCTCCCAGGCCTGTCAGTATTCTCTTTCTTGTGGTAATGATTGTGTTATTGGAGCGACATGTAGCTTACTGATGTTTCTGTTGTTCAGATTTAAGGAGTCACACCATGGGCAGAAGGGAGAGGAGCACAGAGGAGTCCACATCAGCCAATGAAGAGAAAAGCATTGATGAAGCGGAATCCAACCTTTGACCAAGAATTAAGAGACGTAAGAATCTCAAGTGTCCACTTATCTGTTACTTGAAAAATATATACACGTGAAAAAAATTAAAACAAATTGATGATTTATGTAAACAAGTGGACTATTTTCTTGGAAATAATAAACATACATAATACTGAAAAATGACTCAAAGCTGCACTCATAAAAGTTTATTTTTATTTTTTCTTCCCACAACAAAATGTCTACAAAAAGCGATAAAATATAGAATTTAACAAAATTCACTTCTGATCTTCACATTGTTTTTATATCTCAAAGGACCCGTTAAGGCCCTGCATAGCGCCGAACTTCAACTCAGCGTTTTTTATTTATTAATTCAAATATGGTTTGTTTTGACTCTTGCACACAAAGGAAACAGTTCTGATGTTATTTTAGAGTTATAGTTCAGAGTCCAACAGAGTCCCTTCAATGAAAAAAGCATAAAATGTAAAAAAAAAACAATAAAACAATATGGTTTTGTGTATATCCAATACACTGTTTTGCTGGAATTCCCCCTTTTTAAAAATGTTTTTCAAGTAACAGCACACAGTAAAGCATCCGCACTCCTGTTTGACCAGTCTTTGCTTTCCTCTCTAGCTATGGCACTTTGAAAACAACACAAATGTCTGTTTTGTTAATATTGTTTCTTTTGTTTATGTGTAAAAGATATTCTGTAACCTCAGCACCTCATGGGTTTCTGTTACAGATTGCTACATTTTGTTTTATTTCCTCTTGCTTCGATGCAAAGACATTCGAAACAATAACTTAACACTTCTCAACACTACTCCAGTTGCACGCCTGTGTAATGCTTAAAGAACGGTCACAAAGCACTGGTAAAGTCATACATCATCTTACACACCCATTTGCACGATTTCTCAGGGCAGGAAAGAGAATGACCTGGGTGGAGCGGGTCTGAAGCAGTGACGGGGGAAAGTATTGTAAAGAGTATGAAAAAGTATGTTTTGAGTCACAGGATGTATCAGTGACATTATTGTGCTCTGTGTTTTCTGTGTTTATGGAAACGTAAAGGCATGATTGCGTTCAGCCCTCACAATGAAACTCTACTCCTTAACATTCAAATATAAACAATCCCCTCCCCGCTAAAGGATCTGGGTCTATAATCCGGTTCATTAAGGCCAGTTCAGACAGGGCAAATCACAACTCACACATTCAAAGGGTTCAAGAGAAAAAATCATCATTGAAATTGATCCAAAAATTTGAATTTGTGTATAAATAAGAGCGTTTTATTAAAAAAGGTTCAGCTTTCAGCTTGTGAAAAAAAAGGTTTGCTTTGAACTGACTGAATCGGTCTGGAAATGGCCGTAAACCCATGGCCCACCCTGTCAGTTAACCCATCCTCCCCAATATCATGAGAAGAGAAATCACAAATAAGCCCCAAATGTTTCATAGCAATGAAACGTCATGCAAATAGAACAGAACAACATTAGGCTAATAGTAATAGAAGAATAGTAGTCATAATAAGAACAATAATAATAGTAAATAGTAATAAAATAAAAAATAATCTTACAATGCAAACATGACAGTAGTAAATGCCTCCATTTCTTATTGCTACAGTATCTTACTTACAGTGTTATGTTGCCACTCATTGCCAGCACTTCCTGTCTCAACCCCATCCCACCCCTTTGATTCACAGTCTAACAAGGAAAAAAAACAGACAAAAACATCATACACAGAGCGAGAATTCACCGTCCCCAAGATTCACAGCATACTATTGGACGCCTATTGTCCTGAGAGCAGCAAAATACACAGTACATTTTGAAGTAGTCTTGACAAATGTGGGCTATTCTTATTTTCTGGTCATTATATCCGCACTATGAGCCAATGGTAATAAAAAGCAGACAGTGAATTCAAGCTCGCTACAGACATACGTACACACACACTTGTCAAAGCCTTGTCTGGGCATATTCCAATGTTGGTGCTGTACATGTTTTTCCACAAAAATTACTTCATTTATAATATTTTTTTTCATGTAAATTTGCAAAAATATTTAACCCTCTTTTCATGCAAAGTGTGAAAAAGAGCTGCTCCCTGAGAGATGCCGAGTAGTGCATCAAGCTTTTCTGAGCAAGTGATTGTCTCTTTGAGTCACTGGCCTCTGATCTGGGGTGAAGGGTCAAACTAATATTAGCTTTACAACATCTGCAAATGGTTAAAGGAATTGTGATTGTGTTTGTGATTAGTTTAAAGGAAAAAAAAACACGTTGCATATTTTCAAAGCAAGTTGAATGTTTGGCCACTGTGCAATACATAAATTTGAAACATGATAGCTCCATCCCTGAAAAGATTTATATAATAATTGTGCTAGTAAAGAAACCGTGACTACCAAAAATATGGTTCTACAAAGAGTCATTTTTCACATTGTGCTATTTCTGAGCAATCCCTTTTGATGTCACTTTGCAATATAGTACATTTCAAAAACAAAGCAAACAGAGCATCCTAGTGGCTAAATGTAGAACAGCACCATAAAAAAGAAGAAAATTGGGATTTTAAGTTTTTGGATTGAATCAGTCAATCTTCCTGTAGCAGCAAATTACACAGTGGCCAACAGTAATGCATAAGATGAAGCAAAAAAAAACAAACTGATGTAATAAGTGCTAAATATGAGGAATGCTACAGCGCAGTGGCGATTGTCTTTCACAGTTTGCTAAATGGACATGTAATATTGCCTTTGACAGGTTGTGTCCTAACCCGAGATCAAATAAAAAACAAACATGAATGCTCTTTTTAAAGAGATAATTGGTGGCGTTAGAGATAGTGCATTGTCGTTATAATTGCTACAACTTGACACAGGAGGAGGGTAGAGGATCAGAAAGGCAGTGGGGAAAGTTATTGCTTTTTTGAAATAAAAGGGTCCTTCATTTTCAAAGCCCAGAGTGATTGACATCCAATGACAAAATTGTGCAAAAGTGAAGTCATTAAGGTCATAAAAACAGAAGCAGAAAAAAATAAATTCACAAACTGTATTTATGGGCTGTCTGTTGGATGAGGGTTTTCTGAAATCTGAGGTCCTGTTTTGTGCCTGGTTTGATGATTGTTTTGATGATTGTTTCGAAGCAGTTGTACCAGCATTATTGCAGCGTGAATAGACTGATACGATGGCAAACATGCCATTTATTTTTGCAAAATAGAATATTTCTGTATATATCTTCACCTTGAAAAGTCATCATTTTAAATCCTTCATATTTTCTCTCTTTACAAGTTCATAAATTCTTATTTGAAGGTTGTAATACCTTTGTTACATAATGAACAAAATCCAGACAAGGCTTCTCTATATAGCAACAAACCTGAATCAATTCCCGGTTTTAACCCAATATTCTTTTACAAGTCTTTACAAATTCTGTACACGAGTAACTATCAAATAAAATAAAACACATCAACATGGTATTGCCAGCCACAAGTGACTGCTGTATATTTAAATTAGGACTAAGTTATTTTTAACAGAAGTAATACTGGAATCCACTCTGCTCTAGAAGAATATATCTACAGTAGCTTTTTCTAAATCCACAATTCCCTTCCCAGTCCGTCTTCATCCTTCAAAAACAAAATCAAACATAACGATTTTTTTTTTTTCAAAGTTAAAAGAAATTAACTTACCAAATTTTTCATTAAGCATTAAATTATTCCTAGATTATTATTTTTTTTTAAAGTCTGTACATTTCTTGTCAGTTCAGTTCATGAGCCAGCTCCCCATGTATTTTGTCTTGTGTGGCTTGGGGCCATTGATTCATTGACTTCATTATATATACATTCTTCAGACTGTATCGGTGAACAAGATGGAGTAAGTGCTGGACATTCCTATTGTAGTTGGCGGTAAGTCTCTGGCAAGTGGTGTCTCCTCTTCTTCCCCCTCTGAAATATGCCACGCATCAGACTTAGTGTCATTGTTCATCGTCTTGCTTGAGGTGGCAGTGGTCTTGTTCTTGTATTGTTGCTCTGGGTGGCCCTCTGCTGGCAGCATGTGTCGCAGTGGGGCCGCAGGTAGTCACTTGGGCATGGTCATGGTGGAGTTTGGGTCCGGGTTGAACAGTTCTTTGTAAAGAGGAGGGAACAGGACGTTGACGGTTTCAGGGTGGAGCTGCTGAAAGGCCTGCAGTTCCTCTGTGTGGAGCGTGCACAGGGCGGACAGTGTCGGGACACGGCTGATCAGCTGCACAGAGGAGAGGCACTATCAGTACATTATATGGATTTATTTTGGGTGTACTTGATTTATTTTATAGGGTTAGTAGTAGTAGTTGTAGTAGTAGTTGTTTAATGGTACTGATTAAGATATCCAAATATTTAAATCGTGTCAATAAAAAGAATGGTTACTTAAGTGGAATATATTGCTCAACAATAAGGCTCAGTTTATATTATGTGTCAGTAAAACTGCTTATATTATTATTATTATTATATTATTATTATGAACAGTTAGTAAGGCTACCTTTGCCAGTGCGTCCTCGTCCATGTGGTTCTTCTGCATTATGTGCTGCAAAGCAAAATATATCTTTTCCTGTAGCTTCTGCACTTTCCTGGGCTCCATCAGCCACGGCCGATCTGAGACACAAACAGTGTTTACAGTTAGACCAAGTATCTTTCAAGAGTATTAATTGGCTTTTTAGGTTGCATCTTACAAGAGAATTTTAGGACAAGCCTGTTTTTTATATGTTCCCAAAATATTAGGAGGCTGTGCACTGACCTGTGGAAATGAGTACAGCGGCTGAAAACAGAGCGATCTCCTCCTCGGTGAGCTGCAGCGAGCACAAACTCTTGGCAAAGTCAAACACCGCACTCACTAAGTCGTCACAACCTTGGAGGAAGACGGCAGTGAAGGGCACAGAGAGGAGAATGTCATTATTCTTTTTAGAGCCACGTCTTTTGAGCAAAAATATCTAAAATTAACCAAGGGCATTTTACTTTCATTTGGACAGCGTTAATATCCTGCAAGTCTTACCTAGTGCTTTGAACATCTGCATGCCGCCGTACTTCCCTTCAAACAGGACAGTGTTGTTAAGAGGATTGAACGCTCGACACATCCTGACCAGGACTACCTCCAAACAACCTGAGACACAGAAAACATATCAAATATTATGTATTTGCAATGAATGTGATGAAGATAGATTTGAAAAATGTTTAGTTCTCACCTGACTTAAGGAGCAAAATTTGATCATTCTGGCACAGTTCCATGAACCCTGAGATGCGCTTGGCGAACTCCACCACGTACTGAATCGCATGGGTGATTTGGATGGCACACTGCTGCCACAGTACGTCCCGAGGCTAGAGGAAATATATGTCCTTGTTATTATAAAGGGATATTTATATCCAGAAAGTATCCAGCATGCACCATTTCCTATTTTGAAAAATCAACTCCCAGAAGGGATACTTTTTGTGCCAGCCTCAAGCCTGGACAATTTGAGAGGACAGGAAGTGACTTTGGAAAGATAACCTACTGTTCTGCAGCAAATGTAATGATTCACTATGTTGAATCCAAAAGGGAAAGCCAAAAGAAAAATAAATGACTTAAATTAAACCAAAATCCTCACCTTGCTCTGGTACATCTTGACTTCTTCGTAGGAGTGTGTCTGCCACGCCAACTGCTGCAGCTCATCTGACGTGTACTGACATGTCTCCAAGTGGGACTTTATGATATTCTGAGCAATACGGTCTGCAACACAACATCTTCACATTAGTGACAATTATATGCTATGATATGGTCAATTCCCTCTTGATTTTTCTTGCCATTTCACCATTGTGGGACAAATAATAGTTCTTAACAACCCTGTCTGGTCTTCTATTTGACAGCATATTGTCCACACAGTATCTGAACATTTGAAATACTTCTTTATATAGTATTGATATCCTTACCTAGCTCTCCCATGCTAACATTGTTGTGTCCCAGTTGACTCTCCTGGTAGCCTCCGTAGGTGAACAGGTTTGGGACAGGCGTGAGGTCATACACTGGCTCCTGTTTGATGTGCTTCATGCCGGACATATCCAGCCCTGATTGGTCGGGCGAGGGCTGGGTGGAGTCAATGCCGTAGTATCCCGGGACACCTGCGTTTCCATGGCCACCCTTGGGCAACTCTATGACGTGACCGTTTGCATATGTGCCCCCTATCTCATGGTTGAGTGTGGACAGTCCATTGGTTAGACTGGTGGAGTAAACGCGTGCGAGAGCTTCAGCCTCCCCAGTCTGCTGCTGACGCTGTTCCTGAAGTCGGGCCTGGTGCTTCTGGACCTCCGCGTACAGGCTGTCGCGCTGCTTTTTGGACATACGACCAAATTTTACAGCTGTATAAAAGAAAAAACATATTAACTTCAAAAAACGTTCAACAGCATCTTTCAAATATTGAGTTGAGAACATATAGACTTGAGATGTAGACCATAGATTACAATTTAACCCAATGTTTGTTTGTTTTTTACATTCAATTTTGGTATTTGGCAAACATTTTTACCATCTCTGGACATTCCTAGGGCAAGACATTTTTGCAGGCGGCAGTGTTGGCAGCGGTTTCTGTTTGTTCTGTCGATGAGGCAGTTTCTCTGGCGAGGGCAAGAGTATGCTGCGTTGTTCTGCTGACTACGTCGGAAGAAGCCCTGGTTAAAAATTTGCAATGAACAAAATTGTTAAAGATCATGGATTCAAATACAGCTGAGATTTTGAGTTACGGAAAGATTACATCAAATGTTCACAATTTATTTTTGCCCACCTTGCATCCTTCACATGTAATGACCCCGTAGTGAATGCCTGATGATTTGTCGCCGCAGATTTTGCATGGTATGACTTCGATTTGGGCTGCAAAAAATAAAAAAAATAATATAAATTCCACAAAACCATAACAACAGAGTGGGTTTTTTCCTGAACGTTTGATGCTTGCAGCTCTTGGGCCAATTTCAGGTTAAAAACAAGGGACAAACACATGACCTGGTTGGATGCAGTAACAGCATTGTGTAGCTCGAGGAAACAACTTCACAAGGGCAGGCTGACATGGGCCCAGTTTTGTGACCTTGTGGGAATAACGCACGACAGACACGAGCGCAAGGCAACTGTAACAGGCTTTCTGAGTGTTAGAGCTGAAGGACAGGTCCTAGCAGGTTACAAAGGTTAGGCTTGTTATAAGATAAACAGTGACATGACAGCATTTTATTCCAATTTTGTAGTAGTGAAAAATAATGCTCCAAGTCAAGTTTTCATATAGGGAAATTATTCATTATTCAACATGCTTTTTAGTTTAACTAATGGCTGGAAATCATAATGGACAAATATACGTGGCCATATTCCAACCAACAACGCCAAAGCAAAAAGGTGTGAAAGAGTAAAATAGTTTTAGTTTTAATTCTAGTAGTACCAGCAACAGTACTTTTACTTGAGTTTAGATTTGTATTACCTCTTTCATAAATGTTCTCTCAATTCCTTGTCTCCTTCCTTTTAGCAACAATTTCCCTTCATCCACAAGTCTTTACTTACTGTGTATAGGCAGATCCATGTACAGTCACTAACAAAGGCACAGAACATCAACAAACGAATACTAAGAAGCACCTGTTGAAGCGCTTGTCTTTAGTTGTCCATAATGTTGATAAATGAGGACTGCAGCTGGGGTGTGAGAGCTAGTCAGGTATGTCTGCTGAGATGGCACACTGTCCATAAAGAGATTAGGCAGCCTTTCTAATCCTAAATTATTTCCCATTGCACTATCTCCGCTGAGCCCAGCCTTAGTTACAGCTGAACTAGCCATTCACATGTAATCTAATTGAGGAGATCCAACTTTAGACATTTATTCAGATTTGAATGATATTTTAAGTTGCATGTAAAAAATCAAGTGGACTCACTTGTAAATTGCTGTGCTCTGTGAAATAATGACTGTGGATAATCCTGTATCAGGATCAATAGAGACTGTCTGTCCAAGCAACTGGACAGGTACAAACTGCTGCAGTTATGTTATTATGACACCATGGACAGAAGAGCTCCAGCAACTCTTTTGTTTGTCAAATGCGCCATAAACATTCAGATTGTCCTGAATGCATATTTATAGTGTGACTATAATATGGGCGTACTCTATATTACAGGGAGAATAACTATAGTATTGTGTATTATTTGTCCATAGTGACTCTCAAACCTGTACTCAAAGATGTACAACGTTAACCACTCTGCGAGTCCCAGAATACCATGAGACAACATTTTCTTTAAACGTTTAAGAAGTCAAAACTGAAGCTTTTAAGGACGTGCAGTTGTTTTACATTACACACATCCATCATTATGGCGAATACACGTGCATGACCTTTGCACTTGGCGATTTGCCACACAAGTCCCTTTTTATATATTTGTTGATTTATGGCTGGGGTTAAGACGTGACCCAGTTCTAGTGATTTCTACCCAACCAGCTCCAAACTGGGTCAGAGCACTGGACTGGGACGGGACTATGCACACACCGAGCTGTCAATGAATGGGGCTAGTATAGGGCTATATTAAGACAGTAAAAACAGGTCAGTTTCAGCCCGGTTGTGATACACAATCAATACTTTACATAAAAAGTACAAGTGGTTAACAATATTCAGAATTGTATCATTGTATTCAGAATCACACACCTGCGATGTATACGCATGCTAATTATATATATATATATATATATATATATATATATATATATATATATATATATATATTAAAGTGGTTCTAGCATTTGTTTTCCAGTTTGAATAATTACAGTAAGTCTCTTTTGCTACATTGGGTTTGCTTGATATTGTGAGGGTCTTTGCGTCACATAACCAGGCCTAAAGCCATGTGGGCACACGCATTGTTATATTGTTCATTGCTCGATTCGAGTAAGCATTTCCTCTTCATTATAAGCCATCCCGCTCAAGACAAAGTACAGGAATAAAAATGTTTCTAAAATATGAATATATGCTACTGTATGCATGTGTGGGCGCCGTTTTGTGTATTGTTCAGGCGCGCCGATGGGGACTGTCAGGTGGGATATAAGAAGATGGGCATGACAGCATCACAGTTGCCAGGACGACCACCCACTAGAGGATGTCGTCTGGATGCCACGACAATGATGTGCTAAGCTGTCACATGCTAACAGGAAGTGATGTCATGGGCTTACAGATTGTCCAACTCCCACTTCCTTGTGCACTTGACAATACACGCTTGCAGCTTTTTCTTTTTTTTCTATTTTATTTTTTCTTAGAACATAAAACAACACGCTTGCAGCGTTAACATTAGCTGCAGCAAAGGCTTATGAGAGAGTAAAAAAAAGCGCGCCATTGTTTTTTGTTATTTGAATGTACAATAAGCAACTCTGTAAGCGATTTTAAGGGATTTAAAGTTTCATGTTTCAGTCCTTTTGACTTTCGTTTCTTTCAACTATCAGACTTGGGTTTGGTTACCCTGGCAAATCATCTGCACTGCCTCCAAGCTAAAGGTTCAGTAGAAATATAAAGAATGTCAGATGCCCTTCCTGACAATCCGCGCTGTATTTATACGGGTATGAAATAAAGAGTACATAGGTTTAGGTGAGTGACAGGAGTTGTGATTGTGGCAAGTGAAGTCAAATCAGAGCCGGATTTAAAATGTAATCTCTTGCAGAGTATTTTTTGGATATTTATTAGCCTTCAGCTCCATTTGTGGGGGAACAAATTCACAGGGTGTTGTCTTGAAAACCTGATTTGAGCCACAGTGAGTGACAGGCAGGTTATTATGTAAGACTGCAAGGCCGGCACTTCCTCAGCTAAGAGAAGGATCAGGACAATCTCTGGAGAGAACGTGACAGAGAAAGAGATAAATCCAACCAACATTACAATAATGCTGATATATTTTGAAATTGTAGAAACGGTTGGAAATACCATGATTGATTGCCCACGTGAATGTGTGAATAATTCTGTCCATGAGGGTTGTGTTGCACTGGCACGTGTGTTATCATAATTGATTTTTAATGAAGTACGAATCTCCCGTGTATTACTTAGGCTGGCCCTCTCTCTAAATAGAGCCCTAATTATCCATCTACATAGCACCGCAGCCGCCAACACTAATATCAGAGCAACACTTCTGCAGCAGTGGTTTTTGTAAGGCTTCATTGTACTATTAAAAGTTATGATGACACATTAGGAGTCAATGACCTTGTCAATAATGATGTGGGGGCAAATTAATGCCACTAGGTGATGCTAGAAATGTTCTCATTTCCATTATTATTATCTAAATTGATATTCTCCCCTCACATATTATTCCAAACATTTTATTGGCTTATTATTCTGAACACATTGGTGACATCTTCTTTACTCAGGAAATCTGGTTGTGACAATGTTTTTACATTTATAGTTTTATGTTTGATATTGTAAATGATCTTCTTGAATGCAGTGATTTACTTATACTTTTACATTTTTTAATTGACTCACTGAACAAGCCATTTCCAGACTTGGCAGCTGTTCATCATAGTGATCTACAGTTGGATAAGTGTTTGTGGCGTTTGTTTCCCTTCTTATTATTATATAATAAATTCAATTTGAATTTCAAAAACAAATATTCAAATTGAAAAAATAAATTTCTATTAGAACTTCGAAATATTCCTCAATACATTTTCTCATATTTGAAAGAAGAAAAGGTTAGAAAATCACAATTGTTGAATCAAGTTTATGTATTTATTGTATATAGTGCTTTTTTTTCTACCAATAAAAGACATTCACTGAAAAACGTCAAGCTCATCCCGAGCACCGAACCATAAAACGTGTGGTTACAACGCGCCGCACATTCACCGTCACTGTCGTTCTAACCACTTTTCCACCTTAACTTTTTTCCCTGTGCGAGACACTTTGAGAAATGCAAACACGACTCCTACTGTAGTCCCAGGGGTTGATTTGTTGGGGATGAATGTGGGTGGGTTCTTTCTCCATTTCTCATTAAAAACCATCCCAGTTAACTAGATCTCTTCTGGGGAAAAGTCGGAGATCAGCACTTTACCCCCACCACATTTCTTGTTAAATTCCAACAACTCCAGCTCTGGCCTCAGATGTCTGTGCACTGTGAATTATGCCATCACAATTCGCCATATCCTCTCTATTCTGTTTGTAAGTGGCTGTGTGACTAGGAAATCATTTGACTATTTCATGATCTATTTCCATCTTGCGGCTCTCTACTCTCTCCTCATACAAGCTTAGAGGAGTACGTGTTTTTCCCCCCTATCGAGCCAATGATGAAAAACAATTGGAGAACTTGGTGTTGGAGTGATCACCAAAGTGGATTAGCGCGCACAGCTGGGAATAGCAAATAGCAGTGAGGCTTGGCTTGCGTTCCCGCGAGCCCACTGTCATATTTTCACTTCATACTGGCCTATTAAATCAATAAAACACAGGCCGCAAAAGAGCTTTTAAATGGACTGGAATGCTTTTGGGGCTAGACTTTTTTTATATATATATTTTTTTACATTTGTATTATTTATTGAAGAATTTATTTCCACTTATGACTTGTGACATACAATATATTTACAAGGAAGATACGGTATTGATGAGGAGATTCAGTCCAGTCCAACCAGACTGACCAAGGTAACTTAGAGCAAGCTTAAACACTTTATTCTCTTTGTCTTAGAATCAATGAATAGTTAAGGTTTGAACCCAAAAGTGTGTTGTATGGAGAATGGCTGAATATTTAAAAACTACTAATAAATAATAATAAAATGATTCATTATAATAGTTAATGCACTGGATTGCAATGATCTATTGAGCCTAGGGATGTGATGAGACAGAGATTGGCTCCACAAGAACGAGATCTTCACATAATTATATGAAATAAATGTTACGGTTCAGTTGACAATTTTGACCTCACAATTTTTAATTTTATATGTTTGCAGTCGAGCACTGCTTCTCAAGAGGCAAAACTCAGCGACGATAACTATTTTTGTGTGTGTCCAAGGCAAACGTAAAGATAATTTTCCGCATGTGTGCACAGTCGTGTGGCAATTTCATCTGATTTACCCCTATTATCGCTTTATTTGACAGTATTTAATTTTACAGTCACGTAGTTGTTTCTTATTTATTAGTTTCTTTTGAGAAGTTGAAAAAGTGCAGTGATAAAGATGGCACAGCAAATAAAGAGTAAAACAAAGCATCAGAAACACATTATAATCCTGAATCCTCTTTGCTTGTTTGTAGTGCAATCTTCTGTGTGTTGTGGGATATAGAAATAATCATAGTAAACCCCTCCCCCATTCAAATCCTATGCCGCTATCTCTGCCTTTGTCCATTCCAACAGAAACAGTACATGGACACGTTAGTCACCTCGAACCTCGCTCTATACATTTTTCTATAGCAAAAAACTGTTTCTTCCTCCCTCCCCCTCTGCGCTGTGTGTCAGAGGGCACACGCTTGTCCAGTCTGCCATGAGGGCCCAAAAGCACTCTGGGTAATTGCTCAGCTAGCAGGTCTAGGATCAGCTGCGGTTTGCTCACAGAATACGGCGCCGTGACGTGATTGGACGCCACGGTGAGGGAACAGAAGGGGGCCACTGGCTGTCGTCCAATGCATCGATTCACACACACACACACACACACGCATCCACGTTTGGACAGACATTTTTGATATGTTTGACTGCGTGCATTACTGTTTTGAAAATTTTACAGTATAATTTCTATGCATGCTTACTTTCATCTCACACACACACACACACACGCAATATGTGTCCTCAGATGGATCTGAGAATGTGGGAAAAACTCCACAGGGTATTAGACTAAGTCCAGCCTGCATTTATACATTTACACCCCCAAACACATCGCGCCCATCTGCCTCTTCAGATCTGCCTCTCATGGACACTGTACACACATGCTACATAGGCATACGCTAGCACCTCAGCCCCCTGGGTGACCTGTAAGACCTCTGCGACCCCTGACCTTTTCTTAAGGACTGACAAAGTGCAGTGAGGTGGAAGCAATGAGCCCGAGTGTGAGAGGTCCTGCATCTGGTCATTATCGTTTGTGAGCCGGCAACCCAGACATGCTGACAATTTCACACACTGTATTGTTGTGGTACTTTGGCATTAGTTCTTCTTCTCAGAGTGATACTATATATTAAAAGTATTGATTTAACAATGTAAAAGCAATTGAAAACATACCTTTTAAAACTCCTACTGTACAACTATTTTGGTGAACCGGGCCTAAGACTCATAGTTAAAATGGGTGTCCTGAGAGGCACCATAAAACAAGATGAATTATAATTTTTAGTTACATGTAACATGCGTACATGGAGTACTTTATTAACTTTCTTTTTTAAATTGGTGAATTAAGTGATGCAAAGAGTTTACTCCGGGATTTACCTGTACCTAAAGCCAATGTTAGGGGACAGATGGGTCATATTGTACCTAACAAGAATAAACAGATGGTTAATACATTTTAATGTATGTTAAAGAAAAATGTGTTGTCTTTGGCTACATTTCGATACATCCAGGGCCTGAATGATCAAACTGAAAAACTTCTTGCGTGTCCAAATTTGCCATAGTACAAATTAATTGTACATCCTGCTGTTTTATCCCAAAGTGAGAAAATGTTGTGCCGGCACTGGCCCTGTCCTCATCTTGCTCGAGCTGACGCTCCTCCTGCTATGGTGTGTTTCTGTTGAGCCTAATTGCAGATGACAGTCTGTGTGTGTGTGTGTCTATGAGGGGGAAGGGAGTGGAGAGGTGGCTGTCCCAGAGAGGCGCACATGGGGAAGAAAGAAACACAAAATATACTTAGAGTTTTCATTAGGTGTAAAAAGATGTGAGATCTTGTGGTGCAAGTCAGTCTGATATTGCCAAGTTATTATGGTACATTGAAATGTCATGCCTAATTATGTAGATTACATTGTGCCAGAAACTGTGTGGTTATTATAAAAGGTTTAATTGAAAAACCTTTGTAACAATTTAAAACCATACAACAAGCAGACTTTGAGCACTGGGAATAAAAATATACTTATGCTAAAACTTAAATCACAGCTGTTTTATAATTAAAAGTTCTGATAAAACACAAACATAAGTTATTCTGTAAATGACATTTCTAATGTAAGCTATGAAAGAATCATTCAAAGGGTCTGTGCTTTGTGTAATACATATTGTCTTGATTATGAATATAACAAAGTCTCCGTTGTGAAAGGCATGTGGCGGCTGTGTTGTTGTGCAGCTTTAGTTTCCGTTATGTGATGTGAAAGGATTTGGATGTATGTGCGTTTCAGCGTGCCTCTGAGCCGCTGCAGTGTGTGAGGGGATGTGTGCGTCCTCTCCCAGGGATGGCCGCTAATAGCTCGCCTCGGGCAACAATTTAACTCAGCCTAACAAGGTTCTCCCCAAAGTGGCCCCAGGGGCATCTCTCACAGGGGCAAATTGATCACAAAGACTATCAGAGAGAGGCAGTGCAACAGCCAACTCTGTCCTCACCTGCTCCACACTGTCCCCATGTTCTTTCTGTGGGCTCTAACTGAACATTGCATCAGTTGGAGCAGAGCAGACAAACAGCAGACAAACGGTCTACTCCAACGGTTACGGAAAAATACTGCTACTCAAGAAGTTCTTTCAAATATCAATCCAAGAAACAGAATGAGGAAAAAAAAATATTTGAACATAGTTTGGTCTGTGTTTACAAAGAAATTACATTGAAAGTAACAAATATTGCTAAAGATACAGTTTTGGTATAATAATTGGTAGACTAAACAAAATGACATTAGTAGGAGGCAGGAGTGTTAGTTATACAGGGACAGGAAAGATAGTAAAAGTGAAAAAATATGTACCAACAATGTATTTAAAATGTACACAAGTAAATGTATATTTGCTAGGCTACCTACCCTTTTGAAAACTTTTATTTCTTCATCACACTTTACAAAGGGGCAGGATGCAGTGGTGAGGGGAAAGGGAGGGAGTGTTGGAAGTGTTTGCACTGAGAAAGACGTAAGAAGAGTCTCTTAAATGAGATTACAAGCCCTAAAACAGACTAATCTTTGCCATTAAGAAAAGATGCCACTCCAGGATAAGTCAAATTATAGGCTTATTGTGCTACTGAGCAGAGCACCTGACTACACCCATTCACAACGTAGGCGCCAGAGCCATGCCTTACCATATTTTTAGTTATAAACTTAAATTCAAATTATATTGTCGAACAACTCTTCCATAAAAATGATTAACTAATAGTACTTTTGGTTGTCCATTTCTGTAGCTGTTTTTTTATTGGCCTAGTGATGACACATTGCATCATAAAATAAAAAAAAATATTCTACAAATAACCAGCTTTCTTTTCAACTTAATATGCAACATTTTCTGACAGTATATGTGATTTAAAATGTGCTTTTATTGGTCAGTGGGCCGGTATGCTGCAGTGTAGAGTGTAATCTCCTTTAGTGTGAGCTAAAGTCTGAAGCAGCAGTGGACTTTGGATTGGACTGTTGCAGACAGTCCAACCATTAGTCACTGCTAAAGGGAGCTCCAGTCTGAGAGCTTTGAAGACAGACACTTTATTTTACCCATAAAATAAAACCTGCAGACTGGAGACTTTTTTCTCTAGTTTCTTTGTAGACATTTTTTTTTTACTGGCTTCTGTGTTTAGTGACAACAGACTTGCTCACGCTGACATTCTGTAATTATATAACACCAAAGTCCTTCCACTTGCTCCTTTCCCTTATCTCACTCACTCTTCTGTTAGCGTTTTTCCCTTTTGTTTACAACTAAAAGGTAACTAAAATAAATATTAAATGTTTTGTATTGAGTTTCTGACTGGACTAGTTATATGGTCAAACATTCTAAATCAGCTTTAACTGACATTACAGTTCATAAATAATAATTGTTTTTTATTTTGTTACATTGCGTGCATCATAATTATAATATATGAGAGCACGCATTAAAGACTAAAGAGCATTAAGTCTTGGTCATGGCATTAGTAACATCAAAAAGATTAGTCCCCACTACAAAGCAATAAATATTTCACCTTGTTCCCGCACAAATACATGCGTCTATGCGTCTATGAGTAGAGATCTCATTTTATATGTAGGAATGGTGTATCAAATGATCGCTTCATCTTTAAATAATATTCGATTTCTACATTTAACAAGCGCTCGCCTCAATCCCCGGCTTATTCTCGTCTATATAAATCAGAAGAATCTGCGAATGCCAGTATTGAATATCATTGTACCTCCGCCGAGACACGCTGCCTTTATGGATGACTTAAAGTGACAAAGCACACAACGAAGAAGACGACTCTCTGACTGGGAGGCAGATTTAGACTTTCCGAGTGGTTCGAGCCGGAATCCCTTGCAGCTAAGATTGTAAAGTAGAGACATAAACCAAAAGTATAGCCCACGCTTTGTATGTGTAAAGATTAGGAGAGGCAGAGGATTCGACTTGAGGGTAGAAGAAGAAAAAAAAAATAGAGAGAGGGAAACCGTTTTCCCTAGACAAGCAGCGCACACAGGGACAAAACCAACATGGAGTGCACACTGAGCCCATGCTAAACAAACAGACTATGATAGCAACGCGGTGGGACTATACCACACACACAGCATGCTGGGAAGTTTTAGTGCCGGGCGCGTGGCTAACGGTTACACACAAGTTTAGGTGAGGAGGAGAGGGAATGTTGAGACAGGGGTACAGTGGGGTCAAATGATAATAGGTAAAGCGTGCTCTAAAACTAGTGCAACATCCCGTGAGTTTAATTCTTATATATTACACCTTTATTGTTATGTTTAGAAAACTTTATACATCGATAAGTTGACTCTAATTTGATGGCCTCAAGGGAAATGTACCGTTATTTTTATTTTTCTACAACTATGCATCTTTTCTTAACTAGGAATATTGTTGTTAATCTATATATTTTACTTCATTTAGGCGATATCTTGTATTTATCTAACCCACATTTAATTTCCACCCAGTTTAAAGTCATAAATGTAACCAAATCAACTAGTATTGGTAATATTTATGTCTATAAATCTGCTGACACTCCGATGCGATAATAGATTTGCCACGTTTACTTTACAGCGGTCCAGTGGTGTTTTGCAACGCAGCTACAGTAGAACAGTGGTCTCAGTCAGTCAGTTCAGTGGGGCTTGGGTCTGACGGATTAGCAGTGTGGCCTGCATGGCGCTCCGGGTAATCTCTCCACTCTTCTTACATAACACCGGCTATTAGTCAGCACAAACACACAATAAACAACGCAATCAACAACAACAACAACATGCTACCCGCGTCCCGGCGCTGCACCGCACTTACCAGGTGTCCCATTGTAACGCAACATTGACAAGTGCTAAAACGGCCGTGTCCCGCTGCTCTGACTTCAGCTTCTATTGTCGAGAGTCGTTTTGTAATTTGTCCACTTTCCCTTTTAGTCGCTCATTTGCCTATACCCCACATACGCCACGTTGCATAAACAGCGTGCATACAGTGCCCCCCCCCCCCCCCCCCGGACGTCACCACGGATAAACAATTTCAAATAACGCCGTTGAAGTTAGACGCATGGATTTTGGGTAAACGGTCGACTTCCGTTAGTTTTGGATGAGCATCGATCTGGTTTGCTTCGGGATCGGACAAATCAATGACCGACGCTGTCTCCAGAGTGAACTAGGAAGGCACTAATTCTATTGGCAAGAGGCCGTCAAGCGTAGTATTATTGAACCACTATGAGCGTATTTTGTGAGAAATGTTCAGAGATTACTGTAATGCACGAAACAGAACATTTTAAGAAGACATTATATACATATAGACAATGATAAAAGAATAACAGTAATTATGAAATAAACTCTCGGGTGCTTTATTTAATCAAGACCTGCATTTATTTAGTGCTAACTTTCATTTTCTTTTCTGTCAAACGTTAACTAGTAACAATCTGAAAACTAACAGTGAGATCAGACACGAATTGCCAATAGAGTCTGTCACTAAATATCACAGAGAAAAAGCTCATTCAGTGCCCCCTCTGTGTCGCGACTTATCCTTTCACCTTTTCCCAGGATACAGGGGTGCACGGGAGAGGCTGATTGACATATATTATACATCGCAGGAGATGGAGGAGCAAAAAGCCGTCCTCCTCCGTGTTTCTGGCTGTGTACGGCTGAACTCTGTGACCTGTCTGCCTTCTGCATCTATGGGTGGTGTAAAGGGTCAGAAAGGGGGCTTAGCCGAGGGTAACAGGCTTGAATATACACGAGGATCACAGCCAGTGGAAACAAGGAAACTATTCAATAACCAATAGACACACCATATGTAGAATTACTTAGCTGCATGTATTAAAGTTCAATGAAATGACTTAAAATGTTCTATTTCAGCACACTTTTATGTGCCCTTGAGTAGATTATTTGAATGAACAAAACACTTCAGCACGTTTTCTGGCTACACTACTCAGCGTTTCTGCATGTATGGATTCAATCATGGCCTTTTTTGACATTATTGTTTTACAGAATCGTATTACACGCTATATATTAAATAAACTACATTATGTACATGAATTGGGGGTAAAAATTGACCGAAGACAAACTATTATTTCAAACTAAAAATAAGGACAATCTGAGCATTTACGAACTATAAATAATTTTACATATACATGAATAAATTAATATTTTTTAGAACTTCTATCATAAAGATTATAAACCAATGAAGTATGTGTACTGAGGTAAGAGTACTTTTACTTGAAAGAATTATTCAAGTGTAAGTAAAACTCTGAATGTAATTGTAAACTTCCTTTAGCAGCAAACTTGGATGACTCCTTATGGTGACTCATATCCACATAGTGTCAAATCTATTTTACTCTGCCAGTGCTCTTCCTCTCGCTTCAAAAAGCCCTGTCTGCTACTCATCCTCATCATGGTGCCATTGAAATTACAAAATTAATCCTGTTTACTACCTACACATCACTGACACACACGGCAAAGCACAAAGCTCCATTTTGTGGCACACAGAAAAGGCCTGGTGATGTTACATTTGTGTGTTTTTGTCCCGTCCGGCCGATGGGGTGACATCATTTTCAGTCAGCGAGCTTCAGGAGCAGTGGCTATTGTTAAATGATAATTACCGCAGCTTATGAGGGGCCTGTATTTTTTATAACCTTGTGGTAGTGAGCGCATTTCCCTGCGCACACACACACATCTTTATACACAGGTCGGGAGTGGGGGCCGCTGCGTAGCCCACTCTGATTTAATTCTATCTGACAAAACCCTTTGGGGCGTGCAGAGGCAGGCAGAGAGAGAGTAAGATGGAGAGAGGAGCAAGCAGAGACACACACATGTAGCAGAACAGGAGAGAGAGAGAGAGATAGACGCTTCAGGGGCCTCATCGGACGTCCAGCGCTTTAGACTGAGAGCTGCTACTGCTGCTGCTGCTTTTGGATCGCCCCCACCCCAGAGACCCCCTTCCCAAACATGCATGCACGAGAGCGGACGCATGGCCCATCTGAAAGTAGAGAGATACAAGGTGCATGGACAGAGCAGTGGACCTCAGGAGCAGACGGACAGGAGTGAGCGAGGCCTCCACATGCTTTTACACTGGCCTCTAATCCACAGACAACATGGACATATGTAGACGTACGCCTATAGATGTGTACAATAGATGTGTGCATAGAGCAAATATAAGGCAGACAGACAAAGTGTGAACAAGTACATAACAAACGTATAATACAGACTTTATTTCTATGGAAATAGTTAGGCATGGTAAAAATGTCTATTAGTCAATATAGCCAAACTTTGTAACTCTTTAAACTTAGTTTCTAACCAAATAGCTTAAAGATGCATGGATGTTTATTAAATTATATAAACATAAAGCCCACAAAGGGCTCATTCTACGCTATTAAGTTAATAACACAAGTTAATACCACCTTAAAATGTAGTATTTTAATAATGAACATGGATCACGTTCTGTTTGCGCACAGCATTTTCTCCACGTCTGCAGGCCTAACTGTCTAAACGGCAGATTATGTCAGAGAAAGAGAACATTTGGGAATTCATTAAGAAGAATTATATAAAACAGTAATTCACTTATGGCGCATGTTGCAACGTGACATCACGTCTAATTGCGCAATATTAAACGGTAAATAACCCAAAAAGCCGACATCCCCCATGTGGCCTGCTCCAGTTATATTCCCAGCGAACAGGGAGACGCGCGGCTCGTGCGTTTTCACCCTGGACATTTAGTGAGCGGAGGCCCGTGTGTGTGTGTGTGTGTGTGTGTGTGTGTGTGTGCGCGCGTTGGATTTGAACGTCCCCGGCGCCAGCGCAGTGTTGGGAGAAAATGGGTTAGTGGAGCGCATGAACACTACTCTTGAAGAATTCGATAAAGTTAAGCAAAGACGCGATAGGAAATGAACAGGGCGCGTGCGTAATCTGATGTGCAATTTCCACTGGTGCCGACTTAATAATTAAAGTGAAATTTAATGCCGTAGGTGGCCAGTATTTAATTCCCAGCTACACTCAAAACGATTTACATTAGGCCCATTTCACCAGAGCAAATCAATTTCTCTAAAAGAAGCCAACTCGAAGAACTACTTGAACTTTACGCATTTTGTAAGTTTGAAGAGCGACCTCCACGTGGAAAGCATGAGTTTGTGAAGTGAAACCTCCTGGTTAAAGTTTGGAGGGGAAGCATCGCCTGGATCGCCGGCCCCTGCGTGGTGCGTGTGCGCGCGCGGTGCACGGGGCTGTGGACGGGGCTTACCTCGCATGGTGTTGGCGTCGCTGGAGCTGGTGCTGAGAGTCGCTTCCCAAAACAGCAGTCATGAAGAAACAAACAGAAACACTTAAACGGGGAGGGTTTTGCTCTCAGTGTCGGGCAGTCGGGCGGGAATGATCCTTGAATTCAAAATATACGTATTAAAAGGAAAAGTGCTGGCGTCGTTGCGCGTCCACGGGCTGCCCTGCGAGGAGACGTGCGTGCGCTAAAATCATCCCAGAGCGGAGCGCGGGGCGGCGGGCTGGCGGAGGTCGGTGTGCGGCTCGTGCGGTGCGCTCGCGCTTCCCGTGACATCTGCGCTCTCACCTCTATGGGAGGGTTTCACTGTTTTCTGCGCGCGCGGGGAGGAGGGAGGGGAGGGGAGCCGCACGAGGTTGTCGCTGGACGCGCGGATTGGACCCGAGCGCTTTGTTGGTCTCCGCCCACTTTCGCACGCGCGCACAGGGACGCACGGCCAGGGCGCAGGAGTACAATCTGACATGTCACCCGCCGCCACAATGTCAGGGCTTCATTTGAGCCAACATACTATTCCATTTCTGTTGATTTTCGGGGGTAAAAGGTCCGGGAAAGATTGTGGTGGATCCTGAAGCTTGCTGAGAGAACCGGGAACTGTTTTGTCCCGTTCTGTCCCGTGTACCAGTTTATAAGTGTTCCCGTTACCACTGATACACAAATCAAACCCTGCAGGTGGTTTATGAGAAACACATTCACGCACAGTTACTGCCATAAAACAGTGTTGATGCTTTTTAGAATTTGTAAAAGATTCCAACCAAGCATTAACTTGAATTGTACCACTGTTGATTTGTTAATAAAAATGTTCTGTCAACACATTTTAAGCTACAAATAACCTATAGATCCTAAACTTTCATTTTCTTTGACTGGCTATTTTTATTTGTTTTAGGAGAGCGATTCCCTATGATGCTGTGTTTGTTTCAAGGTTTTGAACAAGCTCATGATGTTACAATGATGATGGGCAATGATGTTGTTGTTGTTGTTGTTGTTTACTCATATAGCTAGCCCATTACAAGTGCACAGAAGCCACTACACAATCAGTCTAGCTCTGATGCCCTACGGGCTCTCTTTAAATGTCTTAAGCGGCATTGGCCTGTTTTAATCCGGCCCCCGCAAGTTTTTGATATTAATTATGACAGCCTACTCTCTCTCCTTGTCAGTTATCTTATTTAGGGAACATGGTTTATGGTATAGATATACTGTATATCTGCCAATTGTAAGGGTAAAGGTTTGTATGGGTTAGTTCTGTTGTAGACATAAGTTTATTCAATACCAATATTATTTTGCAGTTATGGCTCTGGCCCTAGGCATAAGAACTTTTCATCCACATATAGGCGCCTGACTGAGGACATACTCTGCACACATTCCTCTGCTCTTGATTTTTGAGGCTAGAATCTTTTCTTGGACCCTTTACCCTCAAAAAATAAGAGAAAGAGGAATGTGTGCAAAGAGTGTCCTCAGTCAGACAACCTATGGAAAAGTAGATTACAACATATGAATGGACATCTCTATGTCCTATAGTATCATAACTACAGCATAATGACCTTTACTAATATATCAGTCTCATAATTATGGCCCTTGAACATTACTTTGTATGATTAAAGCTTGATATTGTAAAATGCACTGACTTCAAGCTGGGTTTAACAAGAGAAGAAATGAAAAAGAAAATGCGCCCCCATGTTATTGGCCTTGTACCTGATTTTGACCATGAGTGATTTGGTTCAGGTTGAACTCTTAGTTCCGCTCACTCAGTCCCTTCTCCAGCCTAATGTTGAGCCACGATAGAACTGTTTGGGATAGACTCGTAACCTTTATCTGTCATTGTGTCCACAAGATGGACAAACGGGATTGGCATTCTTAATTAATAAGAATTATATATCTGCCATTTTTAAGGGGTAGTTGTGGAAGCCAAACGTATTATCAAATGTAATCGTTATAACCCTATAGGCCTAAGGATTGTTCCTCCACATATTGTTGTCTACATTTCCTTAGGTTTCCTGACTGAGGACACACTGTACATTGAAATGCCTGATCTAAAACAAGAGCAACTCCGATAAAAGCAATAAATCAAATGATCACATTACAAAATTAACCTGTTTGCTCCAATTACAATAGATATTCCAATCACAGCGTGTTGCATAAGAGTTTGTTTGTGTTTAAGACAAAGATGGTCGGGTCACAGCAGTCCTATAGAGGATATACATACAGTAGATCTAATGTGTGAGAGAGAACGGGTCCTGTGACAGCGCAGGCTCAGGTGTCGTCAGGTTGACTTTCAGGGCGGGGTCCTCTCTTCCTCTGAGAAACACTCAAACACTGACCTGGAAAATAAAAGAATAGCTTCTCACTAAAGTCCTGAACACAGAGTGAGAGCCGGCAGTACCTGATGCACACCTGTAATTTAGTTTAGTTTATTTAATGAGGCAGGGACAGCGTACAGCAATATTAACCTTGGAGGGATGCAATCTAGCAGGTTGTAGCTCAAGTGCTAATTTCCACCTGTAGTCCCTGGGCAGACTGATGTTATAGTTCATAAAACATTCAAGGAAAATGGAACTAATGTACTAATGCTACTCATACAGCAGACATGGAACAGTGAGCAACATACAGACTTGAGTTGATCAATCTAACACTCAATAATAATGCTAAATATGGGATTGTGCTCCTTCAAACTGTGTCGCTGTTCTTGTATTTGGTGTTATAATTATAATTTTCCATATGAAAAAAGTACTGCTGCTGAGTCCCTAACATTGCCTGTGGGACCCATCAAGATGAAAAGCACTTTTGGTTTGAGCTTTTGCATGGATTAGAAAATAAAACCTGGAGATTTAATTTCAGCATTTCCTTCAATTTGATTCAATTTATTTTTGTAACGCCCAAAATCACAGGAGCATGAGCGAGGTGTTCCTTCAGACTCCAGCTTTCTTCCCCTTTGTATCTGTAGCGGGTGTGATTTGTCATTATCATTGGAGTATTTTTATTGTAAAGTGGATAAGTGTAGATAGTTTCACAGCTGAACAAAACATAAACGACAAACAATATATGTATAAAACATCTTAAATAAATTAAAATCACAAAAACAGCGCATTTAAATCTATGCACTCAACTTTCTACCAAATAAATAAATGTGTTTTGACTTCTTTTTTTTTTACTCGTGACTTTTGCTGTTTTAGTATGTCATCTTACTGCTTTGTGTGGGACGGCGCAGACACGTTTATGACGATGCTTCACGATTACAAGAGCAGAAAAGTGGTTATGTTGGACCAAAGTTGAACACCCGCTGACCTTTAGTGGCGCAGCCTGTGAAAGATTAACAAAGAAACTGTCGGTCCTGAAGTGCAAAAAGTCACTGAGGTTCTAACAGTGTCACATAGTCAGATCTAGTTGTACCGGGAACATTTTAAATATCAAGGGCTATTTAGTTCAAGAGTTTAAATCCCAATGTTTGAATCTGTAAAAGATAGAAGTGAGATTAAGAGCTGTATTTGTATTGTGGTTTTTTTGAGTGGCTTTGGAGGGGTGGGCACGGCTGGAGGTCCTGGCGCGTATGAAACACTGGCAGGTGTAGCTAAAAGGCACTTTCACCCCAGGTCTCTTTAGCCTCTTTAGCTTTAGCCCGCAGAGAGAGAGGGGAAGAGAGAGTTGGATAGAGTTGGAGAGAGGGTAAACTGCCCCCAGCACATCTCCACTGACCTACATTTCATCTGTCGCCTTTTTCCACTCCATTTTTTCATCACTTTGTTCTTCTGTACTAACAGCTCTATAATTGTGATGTAATGACCAAAACAAGCGTGATAACATCTCCGACTGGTCAGGGGGGGAAACGCTTTAAAACCAAACCAAAAAAAAAAGACTGAATACTACAGTTAAAACATAAAGACGTAAAAAGGATATCGACGAGGAAGCTTTCGATCGATTCCATCAAATTATTCAACAAAAAGTGATTACGCCTCACTCCCTCGCTCCCTCGCTCCCTCGCTCCCTCGCTCACCCATCCAATACTGAGGATAAATAATTCAGGACGAGATCAAGATAAGCCATTTTGTCTTGTTTTTATAAAGCTTGTCACTGAAAGTATGGAACTAAAACTTAAAACTAAATGACACTAACAAATTCCTTCATTGTTTCGAGCGTTTTGATGATCGTTGGAGTTGGAAGTCATTTTGACTCTTAGACGAACTTAGACGACCACAAACCGCATTTAATTTCTTAAGGATAATGCGTTTGCCAACAATAGCACAACAATGCATTTGAAGTATACCGCGCAGCCCTTTTCAAACACTGTGAAAACAATGGCTTTCTCATCTCTCTTTGACAAAAGCCCTAAAACATGTCCTTATATGATCTGTGTGGAGCCCGGACTCCAATCCATCGGAGGGCTGAGGACTCCATTAAGACGGATTACCCCTCTATGCCAAATATTCTCCCAAGGCAGCGAGCTTAGATAGTGCAGACTTCGGCTACATTGTCTATTGAGCAAGAATGAAGAGGAAGAGATTGAGCGGTAGAGGTTTATGGGGTGCAGTAGCCAAGACAGCTCGGTCCATATGGTGTCAGGAGGAGGAAGGGAGCAGGAGTAGCAGACCGGGCCATGCCTAAGGGCTGCACTTGGAGAGAGAAAAGGAGAAAAAGCTTTGTACCAAGATGGGATAGGTCCTTCTGTCTTTATGTCTGCTCCTATTGGACCCGCAGTGTAATGTGTGTGTCTCTACCTGCTTGTTTGAGTGAAGGATTCTGTTAGAGGAGGGGCCGACATCGTTGCGCTAAATTATTGCCTTTCTTGCAAGATTTTAAACGTGTTAAAGCCACCAAGTGTTTAATCTTGTGATAAGGCCAGTTCTGTACCAATGTTCCATAAATAATAGCTGGAACTAGGTGGGCACCGTGTATAATATAGATAATGTTGTGAAGGTTGTTTGGCTGATTATTAAACCTTAACTAATATGGTTAAGTACATGTTTTAACACTTCATGTACATAAATTGTCTGAATATCGTTATCTGGATATTAAGATAGTATTTTTTGTCGATATTGCCCCCCCCTAGCTGAAACAATATTGTTTGGGGCTCATTATTTATGGTGCATGAATATATTTTCTTCGCACTTAGGGAACTTTGTTTTGTGTTATTTTTGCTTAATACAATAAGGTTTGAGCTTTAGAGAGTCAAATAAGTAACTTCTATGACAAATTACAGATGCTATTGATTACAGTGTGTCATTCGGCTCTGTATTTGTTACAGCTCATGTTGTTCAAAGATAGTGTACATTTTAGAAAAGCATTTTTTGTGGGATTTATCAGTTATTGTGTCAATGGTGCAAAGTAGTTTCAATAATGTTTATCGAGTTGTTTTTATGTAGCAATATAGCACTCTTCAAAATGTGTTATCTTGGCAGGAATATTTGTGATTTCATTATTTGTCCACCCTGATAAAAGACATATTATGCTATTTCTTTGGTGTAGGTGGTAACATTATTTTACATTAAATAAAGTTTTTTAAAAAAGCAGTTTACATTAAACAGCTTCTTTTTCAAAACTGCCAAACTGATGATTGATAAGAAAGTTAGGACAGTTGCCGCATGAGCCTGCTTTTTGTAAACAGTTGCAAGTGAAAAGAGAAACAAAACTGTTCTGTTCACTCAAGCCTCAAATGCAGGACAACACAGGTTTACTTACACATGTGTCAATCAATCAATTTCAATGTTACATGATATGTCCCCTTTAATGTTACAATATGCTTTTTTTCCTCCTTCAAATCGTCATGTTCCATAGAGAAACATAACATTGCAAAACATGAATATAGTATTTGTGTGTCAAAGCCCTGCAACATTCAATGTGACACAGGAAACTGTAACTCCGAAAAGACAAATTACACTTTATGCCTTTAGCCCCCTACAGAGACAACTACTGATTAAATGCACTGTGCACCTTATTTGCATATCAACAAGGGTCCAAAGTCACAACACATTTTCAAGTCTTCATCATTATGCTTTAAACAATAAGCTGCATAGTATATTTATTTATGTGTGTACTTTTACATACGCCTACTGGTAAGTTGTTGCTACCAGTATCTAATTTCACATATACACCACAAATAATGACATATAATTAGTTATATAATATATCTACATTTAGGTTCCAGGCAGATTTGTATTTATAAAACTGTTTCAGTTTGTTCAACGTGAATATTTGGGTTATGCAAACGGTGCTGTCCTGGTTTTTCACAGCCACACTCTTCCTTCTCATAAATCTCCGGTTTTGTGGTCAACAGAGGACCAAACATCTGGCCTAAGGAGCACATTGAGCAGTAGCCTTGTTTCTTCCCAGTCTGTTCATTTATACCAGTCAGTGTTGCCCTTGAATCGACCACTACAAAGTTAACTTATATATAATTAGATAAGTTTCCTCTTGAAAATAAGAAATGAGGCCAGCAGTCTCGGAGGGATCTGCGTCTCCATCTGACGACATGTTCCACACTGCTTCTTATTTTCCCCCGAAACAAGCAGGTGATTTTTCACTCACTATACAGGGTCTGTTGGGCCATCGTGTGTGTACATTTTTATAGTGTTTAGTGGGAGCGTCAGAATGTCAAAGACAGCCTGTTTTGTCAGTGTGGAAAACGTGATTGGTTGTTGAACTGGGGGGCTAAACTGTTTCAGATACTATATTGCCTTCATGTAATTTGACATTGACACATTGACACGTCAAGAGAGAGCTCAGTGGTGGAAAAAAGGGAAAGAAAAGCCAAAGAGGCAGAGATGAGAGCGAGGGAGTGGGAGAAGGAGAGATTGGAAATACACTTGAGAAATTTGTGGAGAGATACCACAAGTGACATAGGCAATTTCTGTAGAAAAATTACTTCATCATAATTTCAATCCCAAGAAGAATTGGAAAGGAAAGCCCTGAAGGAGGAAGGCCGAGTCACCTTGAGAGGCATTAGGAGAAGTGCTTACACACCTCACATACATACACTCACTGTGGTCCTCTGTCTCTTTGTCTGCCTACACAAGCTGTGACATTTATGGTCCACTATAATTGTGTCCTTCAAAAGCATCTACAAAGAGTAGAGTAACTGTTGGGGACAGGTGTTTTTAAGGTGGGGAAAATGAACTGACCAATGTCCAGAGATGGTATTGTGGCAAATTGTTTAATAAATAAGGCTTGGTCAACAAGTTTAACCATGCAATTCTATCTACGGTATGTATTTAGGAAATGGTCAAACTGGGTCACACACCTCAAGTTCACACTTATTTTGCAATTGCTAGGTCAGACTGCTATGATGTTACAATAATGCCTTATTTAATATATTTAGCTATTTTTTATTATTATCATTAATTATTGTATCTTGCACCTTAACGCTGAAGCAAGTTCCTAGTCTGTGAATTTTGTTCACTGGAAATGGCAATAAACCTTTTTCAGATTCTGATAATGCAGTGATATATTGTGTATATATTGGATGTATTGTGATATAACATCTCTAAACATTGCATTGTTACTTTGTTTTTTACTTGTATGTTGCTGAACAAGGTATTTGTTCAAGTAATCTATCCAACAATGTGCTAAAATGTATTGGCATGCAGCACAAGTATAAGGTTAGCACGTGCACAACTTACTAAAGGAAATAATCTATCAAAGAGATCTTTGTCTCTATTTGTCCCTGTTGCATTGAACATGACTGTCCTAAAGGCTTATGAAAAATATATAACCTATTAACCTGGTTTGCCCCATTACTAGCATCATCTAATCAATCTTTTTATAGAAGTGGTAACAAACAGTCTCATGTCTCTACCTCACAGTGCCAATCACGCGATTTTAATTGGATTTCTCTATTATCTGTTTTTTTACACAAAGCCATTAAGATTTTAGATGTATTTTTACTTGGAGTCAGTCATTTCCCCTTCTCCCCGCTGTCGCCCGCTCCTCTTAATGTACTGTATTCATAAATATATATATAAATATAATTCTTTGGTAGGCATGTCGAATATGCTTCTGTTGCCTCGGGCTCTCTCAAAATAATTTAGTCGTTGATTTCTGTGCGAGAGCTTAATAAACGTTGATGCTGAAATGGGGTGGAAATTGCAGACTGGGACCGTATGAGGCTTTCATGTTCAGGGTCCTTGATAGTTCTGTTGATTTTACTGAAGTGGTTTGTAATGATATAAAGCCAATGGAGAATAGAGTAACAGCCATGCAAATCACCATCTGCAGTTAATACTGGGTTTGTCTAAAACTGGCCTCTTTGTTGTGAGTGTACAATCAAATGTACCGTATATGTCCTCAAACATTATCGTGGCTTATAGTTTGTTCATGCATTTTTTTGTCCAAATAAAGAAATACATTTGTAATTCAACACTGCATATTCGAACAGCATGACGTCTCTCAAACGCTACAGTCGTCAATTGGTTTGTTTATGCATTTTTGTGATATTCCTTTATTGATATATGTCGCCTTAAGTGATTTCTCTTCAGTTTTGCTCCATATTAACCTTTGAAACACATACTTTGTTTGTTCGGCTTGGTACTAAACGGGCCTCTACAGAGACAGATGCACAATATTACTTATAACCTATCCTTAGATCCTTTGCACCCCCTCACCCATGACCTCTGACCTCTCTCGTTTCTATCCATTGGCGTTTGGTCCGGGGGAGTACTTGTGGTCCAATAACAGAGCCCTGGGGGATGTCACCCAGAGATCCTCTTATACCGCACAGAGGCAGCTCTAAGCACAGTAATCTGGAGGGAGGGGTGCGATTGAGTGCTGCTGCTGATGATGATGATGGCGCTGCACCGGGGAGGGGGAGTGTTTTTAACCCCTCCCACTCCTGATGCATCCCCATGTCCCTCCTGTTAATCTGAAGTCTAGCAAGTGGATTAGTGGACTGTCCGCCGCGCTACTGTTTGACACTGCGCCATGCTTCCTACAGAGCATATATAAGATTACGTCCTTAAGCAGTTTACCCTCTGCGCTCTGTGAGAATATTGGAGCTAGCATATTGGCTAATGACATCCTATGCAATCAGAGGGCTGGCACAGGCTTTAATGATGCAGCTTTATGTAAATAGTGTTGATCTCTGTTGGGAGTTGTTTAGATATATGCCCAGTGCTTGTTATGGTGTTGGTAAAAGACATGCTGTGATTGAACTATGTGCTTTACCTCCTTCTGGCTCTAAAGCGTGTTTACTTTAGAGGTTTCAGGTGGTAGAGCCCTGCATCCCTGGTCCTGAGGTGGGGTGCAATGCAAGTTTATCATCCTCAGATTCCTCAAGTCAACAGAAATATGTGGCTTTGCAAGAAAAAGATGCAATTACATGCTATTAAATAAGAATATGTTTAGTTTACTGTAGTTTCATTACTTTAATTTTATTGAACTTTATCCACAATACTGTGTATTCGTCTGTGGTCCAAAGAATCAGCCCTTAAAGCTTTACAATCAATAAATAAGTACTATAGAAATATGACTTACATCAGTAAAGATTTACACAGTAAATAATTATATTTGTAAAGATTGTAATAAACTACGTTTTCACATAATGAAGATATTATATTATCAATGTGACTCAATGTGAAAGTCAGTACCTTTTTGGAGTTTCCCGATAACAATCATGAGAGATTTTTTGCAGAAATGTGCTACAACGTGCCTATAAATGTATAAGTGCATGTTCAAGTATCAGACAAATATGAAAGGACTGTACAATTACCAAGAAAAGTGCAGAAATGTCTCTTTGAAAGGTTTGTTCCATTTTTATGCTCAATCAGACCTTTTTGCACCATTTTGAGATTGTTTTAATTATGAATTATACTCAATAATCAAAGTTAGCATATCGTGTAAACAACATTCAAAATATTACCAATCATTTGATTTAACGTCAACCTCTATTCCATTGTATTGACAGATGGCAGACGCATTAAAAATACATATTGAATTAATTACTCCAATATCATTGCAGACAACAGGTGTTGCATCCAAACATTTCGCATATCCTCTTTATTCCTCATCATTTGGTTTTAAGATCACCTCTCTAAAATAACACGACAAACACATTGATAAGTGCTGCGGCTTCATCACTTTAATACGATCATCACCTTTAGCACTGGGAGGGTGATTTGACACGGGTCTTTGTTTGGGCTGAGGTAAAATGAGTCTGTTAGTCTGTTAATCCAGCGCGGATTAGGAAACAACAACAATACCCCGGTGGATTGAGCGAGAGAGAGAGAGTGCACACACAGGACAGAACATTTGTAATGTATTGACGGTCTTCTTGATTTTCTTCGCATAAACATACAAGTTGGTCACGGTAAGTTATGACTAATGCAACATAGTATGATCTGGATGTGGGCATGGAAAAGAATGGACAGTGTAGGAGGCAGTAGTGGGGGCGGTGCATATGGGTAGAAGAGTGTAAGGGATTAGTTGATATTTCCCTGGCATTACGTACGCTTTGGCGAACATCTACTTAAGTCCTGCCTTATGCGCCGCTGTCTGGGGCTCACACACAAAAAGCCCTCTGTCCCATTGACACACACAAAGACTATTAGTACAGTCCAGCTCATCCTCTCAATACACAGAAGAAAAAAAGAGGAAAACATGTTAAGTCTTTGTCTACAAGCGCTGTCTGGGCCCTTTCACTCCACCATACATGAGCAAGAGTAATGGGACCAAGAGAAAAAGAGAATCGGAAAGACACACATGATGATTTGTCCATTGGGGCTTTATGGTTCAGATGTTACTTTAAGGAAGATTGTATACAAGCAAAAACAACAAAAGGAGGGATTCTACAAGGAGGAAGAATAGAGTTCGCCTCATTGATGGTCATATTCAGGGCTTCAGGAGTACAGGAGACGCAAGGGCATCAGGGCAGACATGGTGATAATCCGAAATGACAGGGTAGCCCCATAGAGATCTGTGTAAAAGGTCCAAGGGCAGCGGTGGGACGTAAATACATGTGCCGAAAATACCTATTCATCATTTTGAGTATATTCTGATACCGTTACTCTTTCATTTGGTGGTGTTCAGAATACAGTTTCCTATACAGTACTTCACTGTGCAGTTTAGGCTTTGAGCTGCTCAACATTAGTACGAAATAAAAGTAAATGAGTACGGTAATGTCAACATGAAAGTACTCTGATTGGACCAAGTAACGGAATACATAACAAAATACATACTGTAGAGGTATTCTATATTCTGTAACTAAATAAGTTTTCCTCCCAACACTGTGTGCACATTGAGATGGACATTTCACCCAGAAGTGGGTAGAGGAGCCAAAAATGTACATATGTATGATTACGCTTACTTAAAAAAGTTATAACGCATCCATTATAAGTAAAAACAAAAAATCAATCAGGAAACTAATACTCAAGTAAGTAATTGTAAGTCTTGTATGCAAAGTCTGATTTATACATTTAAATGTTTATAATCTGACAGACAAAACATTAAATAATCTGGTATTTCCAAAGAATCAACATTAAAATGGGGAAAAACAAAATAATCAAAAACTCAAATGTTCACATGGTTTAACCTGTCAACATTCAGCATAGTTTTGTACACATGTACTAGCCAATATTTTGCCACGGATGATATAAGGATAATAATATTTGTCATGTTTCCATTAGTTGAAGATTATCTATCTATCAATATGAGGTCATTGGTTTATTTGTTCTGAGGACAATTTAATCTACACACAGTTCAGAATAATGCTGTTGGGTTCCATTTTATTCTAAATTAATATTACTAATACCTGGCTAGTATATGTAATAGTATTAGCAATAGTATTATTATTTGAAAGATAATAATGTTCAGTGTGAGATAGAGTATGTATGTTTTCTCTTGGTCACATTTGGGAACAGCAGAAAATGTGTGTACCTAAATTATTATTACATCACTTGATTCTACTTATGAACAGCAAATAGTCCACATTTACGCCTTCATGAACAAAAACTTAGTATTGTAACAAGTTTGTAAGGTGTGTATGAGCTAAAAAAAAAAACACTCCTACAGTCCAACAAATCGTGCTGACGATGAACGGTAGCGACAGCTCGATGCGAACCCATGATCTAAACCCACTTATTGCTTCTCTATGATGATCTAAAATGATGACCATAATTTAATATTTCTGCGCTGCTCCTCTTGGGATGCATCCAGTGCTTTTACTCTCCCTGTATCTTTGCCTGTCTCGGCTTTAGCGGCTGCCACTTCCAATCTCTCCTCTCCTCCCTATCCTCCCTACCCCTTCCCCCTTTTAACTCGTCTTGAATTATCCATAGCTGCTGCATCCATTCCACTCTTTCCTGTCTGCGTGCATGCTATCCGTCTTCCCTTTTACCATCTATCAATTTGCTTCCTTACTCCATGCACGGCAAGTCTTTTCACTACATTCTGCCCCCCGATGCCTATCTCTCTCTCGACCGCTCTCTCCCACTCTCTATGTCTCTCTCTTAGTGTAACTGTAGGATATAGGTCAGCAGGGCGGCTTGGCTGACTCGTGTCTAGACTCGCGCTCAGTCTTGGGGGCATGCAGGCAGCGAGTGGAGCACATTGACCAGCACAATCACAGCAACGCTACAGCAGCAACAACACTACACTAGAGCTCCATTGACTGGCCGCCACGGTCTAGAAAACACACCAGGAATAAAACACTAAGGGGTAAAGAGAAGTTGTTATTGGGGGGTTTTGCAAAACAGCGTCAATGGCAATAAACTGGATGAAAGAAATGTCAGTAAATGCCACACAGTGTGGAGATGGTATTTGCAACGGGGCAAACATGTCCACAGGCTGGGCACTTAGATTGATCTGATGCTATGCAGGGGTTATCTCACATTTGTATTTTCTGTTTGCCGCTTTATGCAACGTCTGCAAGAAAATGCTTGGTTTCATGACACAGATAAATTAAATTGTAAACTTTACAGATTTTTTGCTGAGATTGTTATTAGTCTTATAATTTCACTACTGTCGGATGGTCCCATGTAAGCCATCTGCAGTAATTTGCATATTAATTATGCATAGTTCATATGGTGATATAGCACTGTTCATTGCTTGGGAACTGGCCTGAGATAAGAACATTTTAAAATGTGTAATATACCGGTAATTGATTTGTATTGTAAGGAATGAATGTATTCTAATGCTGCTTAACTTGAAAATGTTTTCTTGTGTAACTGAGCAGACAATGCTGCCACAGCATCAATGGCTAGTGAGTGCCCTCATTAGGTAGACAATTTATGCTTGTTGGCTTTTATTTGATCGATTATGTCTGTCAATGATAATTATTGAATATAATTTGATCACAAGCCAGATTACTCTTACTCCTGTGCCTCTCCCAAACATGAATAAAGTAAAATGGTTGTATCCGAGCATGCGGTTCATCACAGGGAGAATGATCACTATGGATGCAAGCATGTCAAACTATGTAAAATAAATATGTATATCACTGTATTGGTTTATAATGAATAATAATAAAAGATTATTAAAGTTAATGATTTTAGAAGCCATTATAGTACCTACTTCAAATATAAGTGCAATTGTGCGTCAGTGGGTGCTGTAGGGTGCACCTCGCTGTGGGGAAGGGTAGAAAGGGTGACTATGTACATGTGCAATGTACAAGGCAAGTCAGGGCTATGATTCATTCATCGGTCTGCCTCTCCTCCCCCTCAGTCTGTGGTGGTCCAGATGTGATCCCTGTTTCTCCCTGGATACTGGTGCAGCCCTCCAGCCCTGTCTCAGCTCTGCCCCAGCCCTGTCCCATCTCTGCCCCAGCCTTGTCCCAGCCCTGTCTCAGTTCTGCCCCAGCTCTGCAGCTCAGCCCCAGCCCTGTCCCAGCCTTGTCCCAGCTCTTCCCCAGCCCTGTCCCAGCCCTGTCTCAGTTCTGCCCCAGCCCTGCAGCTCTACCCCAGTCCTGTCCCAGCTTTGCCCCAGCCCTGCAGCTCTATCCCTGCCCTGTCCCAGCTCTGTCCCAGCCCTGCAGCTCTACTCCAGTCCTGTCCCAGCTCTGTCCCAGCCCTGTCCCAGCTCTGCCCAGCTCTGCCCAGCCTTGTCTTAGCTCTGTTTCAGTCCTGTCCCAGTCCTGTCCCAGCTCTGCCCCAGCCCTGTCCCAGCTCTACCCCAGCCCTGTCTCAGCCCTGTCCCAGCCCTGTCCCAGCTCTGTCCCAGCTCTGTCCCAGCTCTACCCCAGCCCTGTCCCAGCTCTGCCCAGCCCTGTCTTAGCTCTGTTTCAGTCCGGTCCCAGTCCTGTCCCAGCCCTGTCCCAGCCATGTCCCAGCCCTGCCCCAGCCCTGCCCCAGCCCTGCCCCAGCCCTGCCCCAGCCTTGTCTTAGCCCTGTCTCAGTTTGGTCCCAGCACTAGTTATTTGTTTATAGGTACTTTATAAGGCATTTACTAGCATTTACATATTGATTATTGAAAAGTTTAATAATTATGCTTTTACAAACATTTTGTACATGGTTAATTGACATCCACATGCTTTTTGTTAATGGCTTAACATTTACAATATATTTAGGATATGCTAGTAATTGCTTATAAACAAATAACTACATTATTTTTTAATATTTTTTATTACATGAGATTGATAAGTATGTAGTTGTATGTTTTAGATGTAATTAATAAAGAAAGATATTGTTCTTTTCTAATATTCTATCTCTTTAGGAATTGTACAATATAATGTAGGACAAATGAAACAACAAAAAGATGTCAAGAAAGTTTTTCTTTATAAACATAAACCTGAGCACATTTCAGTGAAAACATTTTATGACATGGAATGAATGACAGGGCACTGCAGGCCATATGAATCCCAGGTGCCCTAATCCCATGCAGACAGTGTTTTAGTCCGTGATTTAAATACTTGTTTCTTACTGTAGTCTGCCTGGTAACACAGAGAATCTATCTCCAACATGGTGAAATATTGATGTCCGGATTGGAGGTGTGTAAGAGTGCTCGGAGAGGCCTGGAATGGGAGAAAAGTGTAGCTTTTGAGAAGACAAATCCTATCTGTGATGTAGGTTCATGTTACTCCCAGCCCATAAATAATATTCAGTCGGCTGCGCTCTGCCTAGACCCTTCTTTCATATCACACTATGCTCTCACTGCACTTGTCATTTCTTAAATTTTACTCTGCAAACTTATTAAATCACAGAAAGACTCAATCATTGCCTGTTTTTTCCGGATTCCCCTCGCAGCTCCTGTCTGTCATCACGTCTGCCAGCCTTTATCTGCACTGTCTCCTTGGTTAACACCATAAAAGAGACATGTTTCTTTATCACTAATGAGAAAACCTGCTGGCAACTTCAACTCTCACCTCAGATGACAAATACAGGCTAACATACTGTACATAAATACTAAAACAGATTAAATTTATCATGTGCAAATGTATTTCAGTCTAACATTTTAGATTTTTGGGGGGAATAACATTCACATTACTGGATCTTAACAATAGAACATGTTAACAGTAAGTCTCAACTGTTACATTCTAAAAGTCTTATTTAACTGTAATAATAAAGTGACCACATATGAAAATAAAATATCTAATATATAGACAATTGAATGATCATTTATATTGGGTTCTTCTTCATATTGGCTGGTTAAATTGGGTTCTTGACAAACCAATCACTTACAACAACTTACAAGTGTAAGAATAACAAGAATAAGGAAAGCTTTTTACATGCATTAAATAATTTTGTAGATGACAAGAAAAGAAACCTTTTACAAAAATAAGTATATTATAGTATGAATAAAATACATTTTTTTTATCTTAAACCCTGAACTCGACAGCTTTGAAGCATGACAGTTGAGCTCCTTCCGGTTTATGTAAGTCTTTTTAGAAGATGTGCTTTGTCACACCACAGGACAATCTGCCATGTTTATAGCATGTATCATGTATGTTCATTAACATGCACTGTCCCGAACACTTTTATTAATTGTTTCTGACACAAGTAACTAGTAAGTGCAGTATATTTGAGCTCATTTATTAAATTGTATTACTTATTATTTATTATTATTATTATTTATTTTTATCTTTATTTATTTTCCCCCTCCATCCCTTAATAGGAAATGAGAGGTTTTGTCTATAGGAGTTTTTGTTTATAAGAGTTTTGTTTATAAGAGTTCTTCTATTAAGAGTGTTTTTCCTCTGTATCTACCTGCGTTGCAACAATGAAATTTCCTCATGTGTGGACAATAAAGGAATATCTTATTAAAGATATAAAGGGATTAAACTGAACTTCATTCTAAACCGCATGTATTTAGAAGACATTTTTTGTACATTGTATAGATGCATTTTGGAGGAAGAAAAACACCATTAAGAGTATAATTTAAAAAGGAAAAATAAATTGACCCGATTCAAGTACCCAATTACTTATGTTTAGCAATCTATTTTGCCTCAACTATGTCTCTTTTCTTCTACGATGACATTTTCAATAATTACCTGTTTGGGCAGAGCTTATCCCATGATCCTTTTTCTTATTTCAGCATGTTCAGTTTTACTCTTTGCTGCACCATCACATACGTCCATGCAGTTCTCCTGCTGTTATCTGTTATCTGTTATCACCTTGATGCAAAAACACAACCACAGTTTTGCATTTCCTTTTGAAGAAGCTCCCTGAGCAAGGAGCTAGGAGCCTCTTTCTGATCAGGGCTGAATGAAATCAAAGCTCCTGTATCTGTGGATCTAATAACGTAGCTTTATTTGATTCAGGGGTGTTGTTGTGATTAGGATCTAGAGTTGGCTCCACTGGCAGATGTAATAACAGAGGGGATGAAGGATGCCATGTTAGATCCTTCTCTATACACTCTTTAATCACCCACATGAGAACAAACATCTTGACTTTCACCGTGCAAAATGAGACTTTTTCTTATTTGTGCTGGAGTGCTAATAAGGAACAATGTAGCAAGGTCAATAACAATTTTCTTGGATCGTAAAACCTAAAAACACTAGAACAGAGAATTGGACAAGATTTTTTATATAGTTGAAAGATGTTTTACAGTATTTAAACTGTCAAAATCTATACAAGCGATTGAATCAATGTACATTAAGAGCAGGGCAGGTGATTCTTGTCCTGAGTCAGAATAGAGGTTTGTCTGGAAGAAAAATATGGTTGTCATGGTCAGCCTTAAGCCAATAAACACATTATTAAATACATGCAAATAAGTGAAAAAAAGAAAGAAATTGTGTTATAACTAATGAAGAATGGGAACATATACATGGAGAAATAAAAACTCAACGAGGACAACAAATGGAGAGAATTTAGAAGGAAAAATGTATCATATGTTTTGTTATAGCACCATGTCAAAGTGCACATTATTCACAGGTAAACAATGCTTGCTGGGTGTATAATTCATGAATACTAGACTAATTTATAGATGAATAAGGCACTGCAGACTGTCACAACACCAATATTCCATTTCTTTTGAGTTAAAAACATTGTATCTCAGATGTAAAACTCCCAACAAGAGAAACAATAGATGGGTACCTGCAGCAGCCTGACTGAAATAACTTCGGACATTTACAAATTGGACACTGGGACAAAGGGAAAGGTACAAAAGGCTACATATGCCACACTCACTTTATACAGACTACCATGTACTCTATTTCTTGTTGTATTTCCACTCTCTGTGTCTTGTTGTTGTTTGTTTTTGTTTTGAAATACATAAAAACTATTTGAAAAAAGAATTTACACATCATAAATGATCACCTATAGCATAAACAATTAGCATGCATCTGCATTCACCCAAAGATACCCTCGTTTTACTAGTCCACAATACAATTGATCACTTTTAGATGCTGTGACTTTTTAACCCGATTCCCGGATGGAGGATGGTTTGCGTGTATTTATGCGTTACTACATACACTGATGTAACAGTACAGCTCACCCTCTCAACCCTCTTCCATCTCTGTCTTCTCCCACGTTGCCTTGGGCTCCTCTGTCACTTCCCATCATGCTTTGCTCCGCCTGGAAATGTGACTACATGGCTTTGTCTTGCATTGGTGTGTATGTTTATCCTGCCTGTATGCGGCTGAAAACCCCACATTATCATAGTTTATTTACATTTTGTATTCATTTTTATGGCCAAGTGAAAGTAAAAAGGTGTTTCAGACATATTTGATTACCGTCACTCGACAATAGCCTCTTAAACAAACATGCTTTTCCTCCCCATTTGAATCATGTTGGACGAGCGGGCCCTGTGTAGTGGTCTGTGGGTAACAGTTAAAACACAATACAAGTGGAAGTGGGCTTTTGGTGTAGTTTTTACTGAAGCACATTGATCCCATAGCGCATGGCCTCATGGGAAAACCACAGCTGCAGTTTTAATCAATGATGGTCAATTTACAACCCAACCATACACCTCAACTGCTCATCCATATGGACACGTCAGCTGTGATAAACAACACACACACAATCACACATGATTTCTATGATTTTGTTTATTAGATTTAAGGTTTAATGTATTGACAGCAAACAAGATAAATCACAATTTTTTTCATTTTAAGTTTTTTTTAACCAAAGTTTCTACAAAATATGCATTTATTCTACTCTGTAATGTTGAAATTTGAGTTAGAAAATATTAACAACATATATATTCTAAATATTATAGACTCTTTAAACCCTTTCAATAATGTTTATTATTCCCGCAAGTGAGCTTGTTCAGACGAGTGTACACTGTGGGCCATGTTTGCTATTACATATATTACATATTATTCATATACATTATTATATATTTTATTATATATTTTTTGTCTGTGAAATATCAAATGTTCCCAATTCTCACCACTGTATTAACACTCAAGTCCACTCCAGACTCTGCTCTTTTAAACTTGAAAGGCGAGAGTGTTATTAATTGTCCTGGGAGTCACCTAGCATTATCTACTGCTGAATGTGCTGGTCCATTCATTTGCGGAGTGATTAAACTTGAAGAAGATGCTACATTAGCCAGGCTTCTGCTGCCACCGTCATGCTCTTATGAAACATTAACACAGAACTCAGACCATGTATATTTCATAGGGCATTTTGCAAACAACAGATGAATAAATGATACCATGAAAGTGGGCATAACCTCTGCATCAGCATCTCACCGTTGCCCTATATTCCATAGCTTTCCTTAATGGTAAACACAGAGGTGGAAAGTGACCAATTACAAATGCTCAAGTCATTGTACTTGTGTAGAAGTCCTAATCATCAGTGAACAGCTGTCTCACTGCGATACCTGCTGCTCTCTACACTAAAAAAAACACCCAAAACAGCATTGCATCATCTGCTCTGATTGGCTAGAGCTCAGAAAATATATGGATTATGGTTTTTTACAGTTTCATCGATAAGTTTTGATCTAAAATGGCATTAAATAGTAACTAATACTCTGAGTAATAGGCAATTTTTTGTGGTACATTTGACCCAGATTTAACCAAAAATGTTTTTTTCCTAGTTTATATTGTTACTTCCTGGACATGAGCGGCAGTGATAGGTAGAGGTAAGGTAATATCCCACTGTTACCTAGCAACCATACTGTAAACAATAGTTGTGATTTGATGAATATTGATTTCTGATAACACCTTTATTTTTTTTTAATGATTGTTTAAATTGTCAGAAAATTGTGTCCATCCAAAATTGTTCTTTTTACTTGATTACTGAGCTTTATTCAAACTTCACTTCTTGACACCTTAGCATTGTCATTTCTATACCTCTATAAAATGTTCTGAGTTCAGTGCAAAGTAAATACCTTGAAGAGTTTGAAGCAATTTAGATAAGTACAGTTTATCAGTAAATTATACTCTGTAATGAACATTATTTGTCCTTTGCCGTACTGTAGAAGGCGGTCTCAGAATGAAGAATATCTGAAATCTGTGTGTCACAATAATTAATAAATCGACTTATCGTTCAATAAATAATATCTGGAACAATATATTTTAAGGCTCAGTATTTATCGTGGGCACGTTTTCTTTTCAATTGAGGGAAGAGAGAGTTATTTTTTGTGCTATACGATAAGAAGGGTTGAATAAGTACCGTAACTTCTATGGCTAATTATTGGTTATTTCTGCAAAGTATTCGATGAAGCTCAATTCTGTATGCTTAAAAATGTTTTACTAAATCATCCTGCTTTAATGTCATTGTGTCGGTGGCATAAAGTAGTTTCAATATTATCGTTTATTGCGATATATATTGTCCAAAGCAGTATATCGTGCGTCAAACATTGTTTACGTGACTGTGTGAATGAAACCAAGCACAACTCTAGGTATGTTTGTGTGAATGGAGTAACATTATAACATGGAAAAGTCAATTTAGCATAATAGTGGACCTTTAATGAACGTGCTGTCATAGCCCCTGTGTTAAAAAGACCAACGCCGAAGCCCCTGTCTCTTCTGTCCCCAACCATTATCAACCCCATAAAGACACTCTTATATAATATGGCCGACCATTAATGGAAAATAACACTCTGCTCCAACAAAGGGACAGAAACGTAATTACCGGTTTGAAAAGCAGCGTGGCTCCTTATTCTTACCGCTGAGAGGGGAGCAGGCACAGCCACAGAGGGACACAGAGAGGGCTGACAAACAGTTAGTGTAGTGAGAGCAGAGGATGATGAATTGATGGAGTGTAATAAGAACAAAAGTGGCGGAGGTGATCGTGCACAGAGAGGTGGGAAAATGGCTTTGTCTGTTTCGTCTGCACTCGTCTGCGGGTCGATCTGGGGCTGCTGTGGAAGGGTCTGACGCCGGCACAAAAAAACTTTTCACGTTTTGGTGGGTTTTCCTGACACAGCACGAGGCGAATTGGAGAATGGGCAGTGAATAATGCATTAGAACAATATAAAATTAAGTTTATAAGATCTGGAATAAGTCTTAATTATTTTGAATAGTCATTAAATAGTCAAACATAGTCATTAAAAAGCAGCCGTTACAGGGGTTTATTTAGGGCAGTGTTTGACGAAAAAAAATAATGGTCGCCTGAAGAAATGCCCTTTGAATTGATTAAAGCACTAAAAGGGGAAGCGCTGGCAAAAGCTCAGCCCACATATCTGACCCAAACTGCACTCACAAGACATAAGATAAGATTAGAAAACCTTTATTTGCCCCACAATAGGGACATTTTAATGTTGCAACACAAATTAGTGATAGAAACACATAAACAGAAGTGGAATTTAAAAAAAATACATTAAAATATACTTAAATCTGTATAAATATATTTTCTTTTTTTTAAATAGAAAACGTGGCTGTTATATGGACAGAAAAAAGTACGTGGCTGTTATATGGACAGAAAATATTGTACCAGTGATGTTTGACATTAAGTCTCAGTATTGCCCATGATTATTTTAGCATTGCACATGATTATGAAAGCTGGGCCAACAGTGTTGATTGTAAAGTCTGACAGCAGCAGAAGAAAAGACCTGTGAAACCTCTAACACAGCGAGGGTGGATCAGTCTGTCACTGAAGCTGCTCTCCAGAGCGGACAGAGTGTCCTTCAGGGGGTGAGACTCATGGTCCAGCATAGAAGTGAGTTTAAAACCTACAAACCAAGTTAGAAATCTGGGGGTAATAATGGACTCAGACTTGAACTTTAATAGCCACGTCAAATCAATAACATCAGCAGCTTTTTACCATCTAAAAAAACATTGCCAAAATCAACAATATAGTGTCTAAACCAGATTTAGAGAGACTTATCCATGCGTTTGTCTCCAGTAGATTAGACTACTGTAACGGCCTGCTCACTGGCCTCTCCAAACAAGCTGTAAAACAGCTGCAGTACATCCAGAACGCTGCTGCTCGGGTCCTGACTAGAACCAGGAAGTATGATCACATTAGTCCTGTTCTCAGGTCTCTGCACTGGCCCCTGTGGCTCAGAGAATAGACTTTAAAGCAGCTCTGCTTGTGTACAAGTCTCTCCATGGCCTAGCACCAAAGTACATCTTGGATATGTTAGTGCCATATGAACCATCTCGGACTCTGAGGACCTCAGGGACCGGCCTCCTGCTGGTGCCAGAGTCAGGACAAAACATGGACCGGCCTCCTGCTGGTGCCAGAGTCAGGACTAAACATGGGGAATCTGCTTTTCAGTTTTATGCAGCTAAAATCTGGAACAGTCTTCCTGAAGATGTGAGACAGGCTTCTACTCTGACAATGTTCAAATCTAAGCTAAAAACAGTTTTGTTTATCTGCGCATATGACTGAAAGGATTTTTTCTTTGCACTCTTCTCTTTTGTTTGTGATTTTATTAGTTTAGAAAATCAGTTGGATTGATAATTTTCAATTTAGTTAATTTTATTGTATTTCTGTTTCTATAATTTCTTTTGTGATTTTAATGCATTTTTCCTGCTGTGTGAAACACTTTGAATGGCCTTGTGTATGAAATGTGCTCTACAAATAAACTTGCCTTGCCTTGCCTTTAGCCAGGACCCTTCTGTCCCCCACCTCCTGCACGAGTCCAGAGCACAGTAGAGTCCAGCCTCTTCCTCTCCCTCTCTGTGATGCTGCTGCTCCAACAGGCCACACCATACAGGAGGGCCGATGCCACCACAGAGTCATAGAAGGTCTTCAGGAGTGGCCCTGTCACTCCAAAAGACCTGAGTCTCCTCAGGAGGTAGAGCCGACTCTGGCTCTTCCTGTTCAGTGCGTCTGTGTTATGAGTCCAGTCCAGTTTGTGGTTTAGATAAACACCCAGGTACTTGTATGAGTCCATTCAAAATGTGATTTCGATTTAATTGTGAACAATCGTGCAGCCCTGCTCTCCATGTTTATTATTTTGCGAAATACAAATAGAACGTTTTTTCCCCTTTTCAGACTCATTATGTTCGGTCTGTGTCCTTTTCCCGGATACAAAACAGGCTCCCCATACAGCAGTGTTGGAGAGAAGTGACATCATGTGTGTTTCCCTGAGCCATGCCCCGAACTGCACTTTACTCACAGACACAACCCCCCCTCGCAAACACGCACACGGACGCACAGTTTTTGAGCACTACATTGTGAAGTGTGAGTAAATACGCCAATGGGAAAGACAATGGCATCATGAAGTGCACAGTTAAGATCTTACAAATACATTCAAATGCAGGAGCGCGCTTGTCTGAAACTATATAGCCTTTTCCGTGTGCTGTGCGTATTGTGGCCACACGATTGCGGCTGATTTGCATGGCTGAACTGTGAATCATATGTGCACCTTCTGAACACATCTAACCTTCAAAGGGTCGACTTCTGGGTGAGTTCACGCGTTAGCTCCACATCTGGGTCTTTGGCTCCTGCATGTTCATCTATGGAGAACTATAGGGAGAAAGTAACAGCTAAATGCATGAAAATAAGGTTACGCTCAGCTTCAAAAGAGGCTTCAATTGGACAAGTCTGAGTTTTGTTTATTGCGGTCATAAAGTCAGTGATAATGACTTGTATTTTAACATAACTAACATAATTTTCTCATGTAGGGCTTGTTCTTGTGGCTTTACACAAATGCCAAATCAGTTTCCAATGGAAGTTGAGCCAAACCATTACTTTTGATTGAAAGCAGTACATGTGGGCAATACATCAACATTTAGATAATTATGTTTTTTTGAAGAGATGCATTTTAACATCAAGGATTTCAATGATAGTAGAAAATGAAACAAATAGAGCTGATTAAAATGAAATACAACTAACCATAACCCTTTCATGTGATAAACATTATAACTACTTGCTCACTTCTACCTATATGCATATTTGTATTGAAACATGTTTATTAAGAGCATTTTATTTATCCATTCCAGTGCATGCTAATTAGTTGTCTAAAGATGTCTGAATGATCTTGGTTCATTCAGAGACGGACCCCATAGTTTTGTGAATTATTATAATGTTTTTAAAATCACATTCTGTTTGATATAATATGACACATCTCTGGTACAATTCTTACTGCACTTTACCTGCTATTTATTCTGTCCATTTGCTGCACTACAATAGTCATCAAACCTAACAAGACACAGAGAGCATTCAAATGTTTACAAAGTCCTGAATAAATTGTCCCGCATATTCAGTCCATTTGAAGTCTGTTAGATTTGTTTAATTTCAAAGTTATTCATCTTATTTTTTATTGCATATCTCTATTCTCCAGCTGCTCTTGAACTGGGGGTTGCAACACTGGAATTTCTCAACTGTGGTACAAATGAAGTTTCCCTTATCTTATTGTATCTTATTGATGAGAAATTAATTATCTTATATATATTAAAATTGTTTTAGCATCAAAATCAGTAGTGAGTGTCTAGTTGTGCTGCGCTGCTGTGACGGTAAAAGCATCCAATCTGTCAAGTCACGGAGCTACTCGTTTGCAAACCCAGTTGAATGGAAAAAAAAGTGAATACCGGTACATGTAATTGCAACATAATTAAATAAAAACATTATGTTTGTGTAATGGCGCTGAGAAAAGATGCACATTGTTTTTTTCCTACAGTAAATGTGAGCACGCCGTCAGCTGTAATCTCATATAAATAGAGTGCACCTCTCTCTGCACATTACCGTACATTTACATCACCATTACATTACATTAACATCAACCAAATATCTGCGCTTCTCTCCTCGGACCCATTGTTCCCGTCCCGTTTGCTCATTTCTTATTAGGAAGAAGAAACACTAAGGATTAAAAATTAAAAGTGCTTTTGCTGCAATATTAATGAGTGAGTGGCATATGTTAAATATGTGTTGAAAGCATACATTAGGTTTGTTTTGTATACAAATCAGCCGGAGGGCGGCGGCCCGAGGGAAAGAGAGCAGCCTGGGATTTTTTTGGCAAACACTCTTGGCTGTATTATTTACATGTGCACAGATTTATCGATCCTGCTGTTACTTTAGCGTTTAGTTTCTTAAAAGGCCATGTGAACCATATGGAAAGCAAAGCAAAAAACAACAACCTTTAGAGTAAAACATGTGCGAGAAACATTAATCTCCTTTCTATAAAATGTCTGTTCAATGGCAAACTATTACAAAATAATGACAAATAAATGTATGTATTCGTATTTGACAGTGAATCATTTAAGCAGAGGAAAATTTAGCTTGCACATTATAATAAATAAAAGCCAGTTCATATTTTTTTGCTGTAAATGTGATTTTCATCTTGCCATTTATATATTCCATCATCCATAAATGTGTGGTCAAAACATTTCACCCTCCGAACTATAAAGATCGATGTAAACTATGTAAATCTGCACTATTTCTTTACTGTGCACTTATTTTACATGGATGATTTCTCACATTATCTAACAAGACTTGAATATGAAAAGCAAAACAACAAGCTTTACGGTTTTGTTCTTTTTGCGCGCCTGAGCTTCCGATTTAATTGTTTTGACCCAGAATCCTTGGACTGAAGCGTTGCTCATCATTATCAGTTATAACATCATCATGAATATCTATTATAGATAATTAACAAAGCACTGCAGACTGTTTTTACCTTTGGCATCCTACTTGACTTGAGAATAATGTATTTGGGCCTCAAAATGCCTGCCATGGACACAATAACCTAATTGGATATAAAAAAAATAATAATAAAAAAAATTGCTTCTAATCCTAATTATCAACAAGTATATAAGAAAACAAATACCACACATCTCAAAATGAGTGAGCAGCAGGAAACAGGTGAAGATTGAAGAGCTGTGGTGGAACGTATCAAAGTACGAAAGTTAAAGTATTGCACTTAATTACGTCTTAATTATTATTTATTTTTTTTAGGTATATTTACTTTATCTTTTGTACATTATACAGTGGATACTTTTTACTTTTACTTCACTACATTTGAGAGCAGAAATATTTACTTTCTGCTCTACTACTTTTTTTTAACTGGACTGAAAAGGAAAAGGTTCTTCTGCATTGGCTGAGGGGTTATTTTAGCACGTTCAAGTCTTGAATTTGAACCAAAAAAAATATTAGAAAAAAAGGGGAAAAAATAAATCGATACAGTTGCTTCTGTAAAAGTCAGTAAATTATGCATCCTAAAAAACTTTAATACTTCTACACACTGTATGACTCGTTAATAGTTTTTTTTAAAATGTGTAAAATACTTTAACTTTCAAAGTACATTTTGTAGATGAGATACATTTCCGACATGTGTAAGTTTTTGTCCCTGTATCTGCACTTTTACTTAAGTAATAAAACGTCTTCCACCAGTGGAGGAGATACAGTCAGCACCATTTCACTGAGGCCCCACAGTGCACACTGAGGCCCCACACACTGAGGCCCCACAGTGCACACTGAGGCCCCACACACTGAGGCCCCACAGTGCACACTGAGGCCCCACACACTGAGGCCCCACAGTGCACACTGAGGCCCCACACACTGAGGCCCCACAGTGCACACGGAGGCCCCACACACTGAGGCCCCACAGTGCACACTGAGGCCCCACAGTGCACACTGAGGCCCCACACACTGAGGCCCCACAGTGCACACTGAGGCCCCACACACTGAGGCCCCACAGTGCACACTGAGGCCCCACACACTGAGGCCCCACAGTGCACACTGAGGCCCCACACACTGAGGCCCCACACACTGAGGCCCCACAGTGCACAATGAGGCCCCACAGTGCACACTGAGGCCCCACAGTGCACACTGAGGCCCCACACACTGAGGCCCCACAGTGCACACGGAGGCCCCACACACTGAGGCCCCACAGTGCACACTGAGGCCCCACAGTGCACACTGAGGCCCCACAGTGCACACTGAGGCCCCACACACTGAGGCCCCACAGTGCACACTGAGGCCCCACAGTGCACACTGAGGCCCCACACACTGAGGCCCCACAGTGCACACTGAGGCCCCACAGTGCACACTGAGGCCCCACAGTGCACACTGAGGCCCCACAGTGCACACTGAGGCCCCACACACTGAGGCCCCACCACACACTGAGGCCCCACAGTGCACACTGAGGCCCCACACACTGAGGCCCCACAGTGCACACTGAGGCCCCACAGTGCACACTGAGGCCCCACAGTGCACACTGAGGCCCCACACACTGAGGCCCCACACACTGAGGCCCAACACACTGAGGCCCTACAGTGCACACTGAGGCCCCACAGTGCACACTGAGGCCCCACAGTGCACACTGAGGCCCCACACACTGAGGCCCCACAGTGCACACTGAGGCCCCACACACTGAGGCCCCACAGTGCACACTGAGGCCCCACACACTGAGGCCCCACACACTGAGGCCCAACACACTGAGGCCCCACACACTGAGGCCCCACAGTGCACACTGAGGCCCCACACACTGAGGCCCCACACACTGAGGCCCCACACACTGAGGCCCCACAGTGCACACTGAGGCCCCACACACTGAGGCCCCACACACTGAGGCCCCACACACTGAGGCCCCACAGTGCACACTGAGGCCCCACAGTGCACACTGAGGCCCCACACACTGAGGCCCCACACACTGAGGCCCCACAGTGCACACTGAGGCCCCACACACTGAGGCCCCACAGTGCACACTGAGGCCCCACACACTGAGGCCCCACAGTGCACACTGAGGCCCCACAGTGCACACTGAGGCCCCACACACTGAGACCCCACAGTGCACACTGAGGCCCCACAGTGCACACTGAGGCCCCACAGTGCACATGTGCTGGCCTGTATTCACCACCTGAGCAAATATAGCCAAAGTTTTATGTAAAAAAAAGTTTGGGGAAATCTTTAGATTCTTTAGAATCATTCCTGTTTGTTCACCACAGAAAGACCAAAAATCTATTAAAAAACAAAAATAATCAAACCTATGTTTCCATCTAATTAACACAACTTTGTGTGGAAGATACAGAAAACAAGACCTGCAAGTTGTTGTGGATGTGAACAAAGAGAGAAGTGTGTAGAGAATGAGGAGTTTGTGACAGGAGTATCTCTCAGAAGGAGGGGCTCGGAGCGGGACAGGAGCGGGAGGGAGGAGGGAGCGCCGCTAACACAGATCATGATCATCGTGTTGGCAGGATCTGAAAGATTAGACACATCAATAGTTTATGAATCTCCACTGAGTTGTGCTCAATTCCCTCTTCTATAAATTACTAAATAAGGGCATTTACATCACAGTGCCACGAAAAACTTTTTACTTTTACTTTCCACTGTTGCCTTTCATGTTTTTTTTTGGGCTTCAACTTGGCCGCAGTCCACTTGACCCTGTGAACTCAGCGAGACAAGAGAGGAGGGAGATGTTCAGACTCTGTTTCTTGATTAGTGTTTTGATTCGAGAAGGAAGCGAGTGCAAGAACAGACGAAGTGGTAAAGACGCAAGCACCTAAAAGACTGACATAATTAATAGATGTGGCCCGCCGATACACATGAATTATGCAACTTTTATATTCAAGAAAATTACAAACACAACCCATCGGGAGAGAATGGAGAGGAATCATTATCCGCACGCTCGAACCTTTGTAAAAATGCACCAAATTTTTAATGATTAATCCGCATAAACAAATAACACATGAATAAAGAGGAGTTAAAAAGCCACCCAAGCCATGAAAGTTGAGTGAACTTCCTCCATAACTTTCTCTGTGCTGTGAGACGAGCAGACGGAGGACATGGAGGACATGGAGGAGAATAAACTCAAGCTACGGAAGGTTTGAGAAAAGACTTAATTCAACTCATACTTTATTACAGAACTAATTAATTGAACAACAAAGTGTTTTATAGTGCAATAATTGCCCAAGGAAATAATGCAAATGTCTTCTTACTCTGTTAAACAGTTTTAAGTCCAAGAAATCTTAATAATAACAGCCACAATGAATATAAACTACCATAAATGTATGGAGCTGTCATTGTTATGCCTGGAATGTTCCACAGTATGATATTAAACTTATCCATCGTGCATTTATTCAATTACAGTTTTCAATTGCTTGAAAAAAATATGTATGCGGGCTTGTTTCTCCACTGATCTGACTTGTAACTTTGCCAAGTGGTGTCACCTGCCAATTTATTTATGTGTTTATTTATAAAACATGCACAAAACAGCAGTTCATATGATTTACTTTTGTGACAGGTTTGTAACAGAGAGTTTCCCAGAAGCTTCCTTAGGTAAATGGGCCTCAAACATAGTAATAATATGCAATACACCAATCCAACACAAATTAAGTTTATTTTTTCTCCCTTTTTTTAAATAAATAAAAAAAAAACATAAAACACAGAACAGAACATGACTGGAGAGCAAGAATAAAGATACAAATACAAATAGACATCAACTAAACATCCAAAGAAACAGAATCATGGCACATTTAAATTAAAATAAAGGTCTCATTTGGTCCACAAGTTCATTTTCAATACAAACACCCTTTCTTTTCTCACACATTTTCTCACACATTCCAGCAGTTTCTTATTGTTGAAGTAATTTCAAAGTACAAATTTGTACATGTATACATTTAAAATAAATATAAAATATAAAATTTTGACCAACACATGTATTTTATGTTCATTTATTTTATAAAGCCTGTGGAGTTTACGGTTGAGTATAATGAACAGCGGTATCAATTTCTTTTTTTTTCTTTTTTTTAAATTGTGGTTGGAGCAAAAGTTTCATTCCAAATCTCTGGAACTTTACATGAAGCTAAAACAAGTTGTTTTTGCTAGTATTATGTTCATGAATAGAGAACGCCTTTGGAATGAGATGACAGAGTCTATCATTTAGTTCACTTTTACTTTTATTTACTTTATGCATGTTTTACCCTCAGCTTGTCTCCATGAAGATAAAGTTTAATGCTGAACTGTTGAACATCTCCATGGAAACAAGTAGTGGACCCTCCTCCAGAAAAGTAAACATATTACACAGCACCTTTAATAGATAAAAGAGAGATAAAATTCGAAAATTCTTATGTGCTCACATATTTGTAAGAAAAAAAGTGTATGTTTCATCACGTCATGTTTTAAGATATAGATAAGACATTTTATGAGTGAAAAAATTGCCAAAGGTGCACACATTTGGGACAAAGAAATCTGAAAAATGTATCGTTATGTTAGGGTGGTCATCTGCAGAAGATTTTTTTTAATTTAGTTTTCTTTGACTAAACATAATCTTACTTACTGAAAATTGGCATAAAAATTCAGATTTTTGACTATTTATTTTTGATTAAAACTTGAATAATTCTGCCAGTTAGACTAAGTTTGGCGTTAGATGGTAATTTCTGGGCTGATCTTTTTGCCCTCATGGTAGAATTTGGAGAACATTTTGCCTGTAATGTGCCCCCTTAAAAAAGCAACCATATTTTACTTTGCTCTCCTCATCACTCATCACTGAGCCTGGTTTGGTAAATGAAATCCTCGCTGAGATCTCTAGTCGTGTTCTTATCGTCATCAATAAAGTCACAGAACGTAATGTCATGTGGCAGCAGGCCAGCCCAGACCACTGTCACAATATGTCAGAGCAGGTTACACAGGGTTATGAAGCGCGCACGACCAACACTGTCAAGCTCTACAGGGACTGGAAGTGAACACCAAAACAACACGCTGGAAATGTCCCTCCAGCCACGGTGACATTCAGGGGAAATGGCAGAAAGCTGGTCTCGAATTTCACATTTGATCAGTTAATCTTTATCACTGTAAGAACGTGTGTCGTCAGGTTGGAGGAAAAGACAGGAGGCACAGCAAAAGGAAGAAACTGTGATGATTTGGGTGAAGAGGAGCAAGTGCCGAGTGTGGATGGATGTGAAGATGCAGAACGCCCAGAGAGGAAAATGGAAGTGGTGGAGTTATGCTGCCTTCAAGTCGGACCTCGGAGAGACTTTTTCTCCACGTTTCTGTGTTCCAGCTGTCAAGTCGATGAAACCTTGAGCCATATATTACAGTTTATCTACTGTATCGACTCAAATTGAGTAATAAAAAGCAGGAAAGTGCTCAAATATACCAAAACTGTGGATCCAGTTGCATTCTTTTGTCAAACCGCACAGCGTTATTACATTTGTAAAGCTCTGTGTTGACGTTCGCAACATTATCACAACAGTGCGTTTATTATTATTAATATTTTAAACTTCAGCCAAAAATAGCAGCCATGTTAGATTGTCAAACTTAAATAAATTTACGTGTTAAAACTCAGAAAATCCAAACTCTGAGGACGGTTTGAATGTAGAAGTATATTTGTGTATGTTGAAACATGTTTTATTTGTTAAACCATCTTTCTATTTTATTATGTATATGTTGATTTACTATAATGAGTTCTTCCCCTTAGAAATATCCCTTTGGCTGCTCTCCTACTTCCTGTATAACAACTAAAGAACCAGAAGGAAAACACAAAACTATCTTGGTGTAATTCTTACCTGGTGGTGTGTGCATACAGTAGATACAATGCTGCGATTCCTATTGTTTTCATGCCAAGGCCTCTTTCTAGATTGATTTCCCGGTACGCCATTGTCTCTGTCAAACAAAAAACGAAAGTAAAATACAAAGGACACAATACCTTCTGGATATTCTATTTGTTCCTTAGAGTGTTGTTGGGAATCTCCTTGTCTTCCTGTTGCGCCACACAAATACATGAAAGCCTGTCCCTTCGCCACAGCCGGAACGCCATCCCCGCTCCGATCCCAGCGGAGAACAGGGGTTGTGTGCCTCCTAATTGCTGTGTGCCAAAGAGACCCGTGTAACCAATCAAAACGGCCGATCTCTGAAGACCAGCCGAAACTCATTTGGTGGAGCAATATGCCAGGCTCCCGAGCTCCGTTCCCTCTTTTCTTCTGGAGCAGGGTCTTTCACCACGGGATAGGGTTCATCCTGGTGCCAGCGGGGTCACGACCTCACCCTCTGATAGACCTGCTCGCTCCGGGACGGCTTCCTTTTGCTTCCTTCTTGGCCTTGACCTCAGTGTAATGACGTGAAAGTGATGAGATAATGAGACGCAAGGGAGGAACAGGCACTTTATCTGTTTGTATTAAAACGTGTGGACACTGTATTTACAAATTATTCCACAACACTTACAGTTTGGCACATATTTGTTTTATATCTGGCACAAGAATAACTGCAACAATGAATCATCACATCAGAGGATCTTATTATTATTCACAGTTTATGTTGAACCATTTTGCCGAAGCAAATTCCTAGTTTGTGAATGACAATGGCAAGAAAAACGTTTCTGATTCTGATGAAATTTACTTATGTTGATTGTGGCCACAAAATAGTGACTTCTTGAGGATCTCTGGTCCGAAATTCACCATAATATTATTTTTCTTAGATTCTGAAGTCTATTGCACTCTTGTTTTAGCAGAGTAGATGCATTACAAAATGTAAGTTTTTATGCTGTTCCTATGTATTGCTTGTGTTGTATGTGGCTTTACTATACATGATCATTAAATCACAGGGCTAACAGTGGGACAAAGGCCCACTAACAGTGAATAATTTACTCCTTCATTAAAAGAACCAATTTAGTCATCTACCGTATTTTCCGTATTTATTTTGCAACTTATATTTATACTTATATACTTATACTTATACTCCGGAGCGACTTATATGTGATATTATTTGTTATTTTCACACTTGCAACCGCATTTCATACTCCAGTGTGACTTATATATGTTTTTTTTTCTTCTCTATTATGCATTTTTTGGCTGGTGTGACTTACACTCCGGTGCGACTTATAGTCCGGAAAATACGGTAACACCTGTCCTTTGATAGTGACGCTGACTGAAATGTTCTCATTCTGGAATACATGGTTAAAAAGCCTTTAACCACGCACAACAATGCAATACGATTTGTTGTCTGGCTGTGATCACCTTTCCGAGCTGCGATCTGCCTCTCTGTGACCTGCTTATGAAGAGTTTAACTGTGTTGCTTTGAGGTTGCATCAGTCACACATGCAACTGTGTTTGTATGGCTTCCTCAGACTGGAGTTAATGCAGCAATCAAAGACAACGCCTCAGAAACAAGCTGCTTTTGTAATCTTAGGACTGCATTGAGAACCCAGAAAAGCTATCCTCGCATTCTGCTTGTCCTTCTCTGCACTTCTGTTCTGGGTTGACAGTGGGAAAGAGCCACTTTGCCACTTGAAGTTGACATTTCTATTGATACCGTGCAACCGTGCCACATTTTGAGGTGTAGCGGGACACTTTGGCTGGTCAGTTTGCCAGTATCACCTCTGAGCAGGCCCAAATTGAAACCTAAAGCCAGCGTGTCTTTCTCACTGACCACAGCTGCTCCTCTCTCACGCTCCCGGAGGTGTGGCTTACTCCCAGAAGACCTTGCCACACAAAATACTGTAATACTGTAACAATAAAACATAAAACATCAATAAATTACTACATTCTATTCTAAAACAATGGACTTTTAGAGGTTTGAGGGAATCATTACACTGGCCCCTTATTGATGAATTGTCATGTAGAGGTGCACTAACTTTTCTCTTGGGGTCTGTCACCTTCTCGTCTCTGGGGCATGTTGTTATTGCTCTGCCTGGGATGTTCCACAGTGTGCCTTCAAACGTATCTACCGCTCGTTCATTCAATCACAGATTATGTGTCAAAAAACAAAGAACTTTAAAACAAAAACAACAAAAAACACATGCATCCTTACGAGCGGGTGTTGCCTCTCCACAGATCTGACTGCTTGCGTCCCTGGACATAGTAATGTTTAGTAATGCCATACTGCGGGACATTCTATCTAGGCAAAGCAGTAACATCTCTGTAGGGAAGATGGCAGACCCTCCACCAGAAGACTTAAATAGTGCACTTTTAAGCAAAAGACCGTGTGAATCATGTACATATATTTTCCTTCCAGGTTGTATTTAACTCAAACAAACAGGTTCAAATACACCATTATATAGTTAGCATTGGACACTGAATTGCTAATCTTTGTCTGAAAATTGGGCCACTTGATTTGACAGCGATAGGGTATTAAAAAAAGAGAAACATCTTTTAAAGGATTGGTTAAAATTGCCAATCTATTTTAATCTATTGTCACCTTGGGAGAGCACTGTTCCGCTTTGTGTGGACTAATTGGATTTTAAAATGTATATTGAAAAAAGCCTAATGAGATATTCACCACACAGGGAGGTGCACAATGATCGGGATTATTTTTTGAACACAGGTGACAATCCTTCGCCCTCCATAGACATGTTCCCCTTTTAAGTTATTCTCAAATACTCCTATCAGACCTACTTTTATATTATTGGTTTTAAAGGGAATTTAAAGAACCTACATAGACCTTTCTATGTGGAAATGTTGAGCAAGTTATATTTAATCCAAGCCCATGAGTTAAAAGTTTCTAAAAAGAAGATTTTTGACATCAGGTTTTAATCTTACATTACGTTGCCAAAAATACATATTTTCTGACTTTAACACGTTAAAATTTAGTACATTTAAATATTTTACGATTGAAGCGTGGGGTTGTGTAGAGTTTTAAAAAGTAAATGTGAATGCTTAAGTAAAATTCAAACGCGTTAAGTTTAAATGTTTTTGCAGAATAAAACAGAAAGAGGCTAAATCATGTTAATGTACTTAGTTATATTTACTTACTCTTTTTGAAAAATGTGTACTTACACTTGGGTTACTCTTACATCAGTCTAAAAGTGACAATCAAAAGTTTTGTCCTTCCATTTACATTAACTTAATTAATATAATAATAATATTAATAAAATATATATTTTTTTAAAAAGCCTGGATAGTAAACGCTTGAGTAGCAGTTTTTTTCCGTCTTACTTGTATAATTTCTTGGACCATTGTATTTCTATTTGTGTAATATTACTTGGACGTAACGTTAATCCTTCCACTGTTGGGGTCATGCGGCGTATAAAGTATCTTAGTCAAGTACATGTCCACAGCCTCTTGTCCCTGAACAAGCCCAATAGCTGTTTAAATGAGATTAATCTTGACAAGTGAACTTCAACTGGTAATAAAAAAACCCTTTTATCTGTAAAGCAAACAGTGAGCCGCCCACCCAATGCAAACCTCACCCGGCATTAGCATAAGAATAGCTCAGCTGAGTCCACTTATAAAGCTTAACCTAACAGAGCAGAACACACACACACTCGGCCCACGCTAATGAGTGCTTTCACTGTTTGGGATGGTCCTGTTTGGGCTGCGTGTCCCGTGTGGGGCGGAGGTTGCAGAGACAGCATCGCCATGACGATGAGCAACAGGAATTTCAGAATCTGTAATGTCTGTCCAGTTCTCCCATCAACCATAACGCCAGACGCTTCGCCATGCAAATGAAGGTTATTAGTGTTGTGATTTTTTAAATTTTTTTTAAACTGGCACCCATTTTTACGTCAATAAAATGTAGAAATGAAACAAGCGCATAAATCTGGTGCAATGTAAGACTTATCTATTAGTACTTTATGCAGCTACTCATCGTAATCTTTCTTTTATTATTATTATTATTATATTATTATGAATTCATTTATTTTAATTTCAAATACAAAACACGGCAAAGAGAGAGAGATCAAACTAAATAAGTACCGTATTTTCCGGACTATAAGTTGCACCTTTTTTCATAGTTTTGGCCGGGGTGCGACTTATACTTATATTTATATACTTATACTCCGGAGCAACTTGTATGTGATATTATTTGTTATTTTCACACTTGCAACCGCATTTCATACTCCAGTGCAACTTATATGTTTTTTTCTTCTGCATTATGCATTTTTTGGTAGGTGCGACTTATACTCCGGTGAAAATACGGTCTCAGCACACAAACCCCAGATGGTCCAAAATCAGTCAAAAAAGTCCATCTTGGAACTAAGTAATTTTCTAATGTAATTGTCCAGTTTTTTGAATGTCAGTTATAGTCTTGGTCCAGTCCTTGATCGTTGATTCAGTTTGTGTCATCCATTTCTTTGTTACGGCCTTCTTCCCTTCAGCCTAAAGTACGCTCCAGAGGTATCCATTTATTGTGTCCGTGGCAGGAGTTTAGAAGGATTGGGATTCTTCCATCTAATCTTTCAATACTCTTGCTGATTAAACAATTCTTCATTATTTCTAGCAGAGTAGAAGGTTATTTTAATTTAAATTGTTGCCATTGTTGATATACTATGTTTTATCATGACTAACCAAGTATACAGCGTGCATGGGTGCAATCAAACCAGGGAACTTCACAATAAGAGCACAAAAAGTAGTTTTTATTCTTTTGTATTTCATTCATATACAATTTAAAGAAAATTAAATGAATCCCAGCTTTTTAAGTAACAGTTTATTCAAGTTTATTTTTGAGGATATAATGGGTCTAATATAAATTAGTATTTAACAGAATTTACAGAACTATAATGATCACTTGTGTTTTTATGATGCTTCCCTTTTTAGAAAACATGCCATATAATGCAATGCTATAATGTAATACTACTGCTATTTTTGTTCTGCAAAGCTGCCTAAAATCTATATGAAAACAGGGCCCTTATTACTATATCAACTCATCATTCAATAAATCAAAGGTGGAACAATATTTTTTGGATCTCCTGTTTATTGTGTGTATTTTTAGGGGAATAGGGAAAGTGTTGCTTTTTGGTAACATATTGAAATTTCACCTGCAGAGGGATGAATAATCATTTTATCACACGCGTAAATGACAATAACTTACAACTTACAACAAAGTTATTGTATCGGTGCAAGTAGTTTCGGTATTATAGTTTATTCATATTTTCTGTAACAATATGTCGCACATACATACATACATACATATATATGGGTTATATATATATATATATATATATATATATATATATATATATATATATATATATATATATATATATATATATATATATATATATATATATATATATATTATATATATTTGTATTTATATTTGACTTGTATAAAAAAGCCCACATCTGTGTGCCCAAAGACACATCCTCTCTACGGTGCCCCTCTTACTCCTCCACAGTGGCCCTTAGACCCTTTAGCTCTTGAGAAAACCTCTCTGTTGTCATTAACTCCCAAAGGACCATAATCCCAACAAGTCCCCCATCCTGAACAACCAAATGTGACATGCCCCAAACCAGAGGGAGCCTCGACCCACCCACAAGAGCCTGCTGAGTCCCCCCTCACTCACTCCCTCACTCTCACACACTCACTCTCACACACACACACACACACACACACACACACACATACACACACACACACACACACACACACTTACACCCCTCTCAGCCACCACAGGAGCACTGTCCTATCCCGCACTGACCAGAGCTGCCGCGCGGAGCAGAGAGCAGGCCGTTGGTTCCCAGGACTGCCGCGCACTTGTCATGTAAATGAAGAAGTCACAACCAATTAGAGTAATTGCAGCGCATCGCCCCGTCTTCTGAGGAGGGAGGGGGTGTGGGAGATTTGGGGGCCTGTGGAGGAGGAGACAGTCCAGGGAGGGGAAGAGGAGACAGTCCAGGGAGGGGAGGAGGAGACAGTCCAGGGAGGGGAGGAGGAGACAGTCCAGGGAGGGGAGGAGGAGACAGTCCAGGGAGGGGAGGAGGAGACAGTCCAGGGAGGGGAGGAGGAGACAGTCCAGGGAGGGGAGGAGGAGACAGTCCAGGGAGGGGAGGAGGAGACAGTCCAGGGAGGGGAGGAGGAGACAGTCCAGGGAGGAGAGGAGGAGACAGTCCAGGGAGGGGAGGAGGAGACAGTCCAGGGAGGGGAGGAGGAGACAGTCCAGGGAGGGGAGGAGGAGACAGTCCAGGGAGGGGAGGAGGGCTGTGCTGGCGTGTTGTGTGGAGATTCACATTAACTTATTTTATCATTATTATTTAAATGTATTTTATCTTTCTCAGCTTTTGTCAGTATAAACAAAACAAAAAACACAGAACACGACAGAGCGAACAGAGAAGCTACAGCACGACATTACTGTGCCATAGTCTATTTCCAATGAAGTCAGAATGTAATTTTTTCCCATTTTTCTAAGGTAAATTGTGTTGGTCCTGTCCGTGATTGTTGGTTCAGGTTGTGTCATTCTTTTTTCATGATAGAAGTATGCATTTATTGTGAGTCTGGCAGGAGTTTTGAGGCCCAAATATGTAGTTCTGAATTCCAGTGGGATCAAACACATTCTAATGCTGATCAATAGGCGGAGTATTGTATTTCAGAGCATGGCCTTTCACAATGGTAAACATAATAGTCAATGGCACAGAATGTTAATGCTAGATAGAGACAGAAACGACTTGTTTCTAAACTTAACCAAACCCTTACCTCTACCATTTCCCTAACCTTAACCACAACCTAACCTTAAAGCCTTACTGTCTTAAAAATGTAAAAAACAGAACTAGTTCATTGTAAACTCTTTGCAGCAGTCCTCATGTATTGCTCACTTACCCAAAGCCTTCTGAGCATCCTAAATATTCACTACGATGAGTTTATGAGCACTTTTCTCAACTCGCTGAGGCCAGAGTTAGTTTTGCCATCACGGTAAAGTTAACAACGACAAGCATGCTAACATTGCACTTCCTGCTTCGCAGAGATTAACAACACCCAAGAATTAGATGCAGAGTGCAAACAATGGACCGATTTTCACTCGAATAGATGCTTTTATAGTATATCTGTACTGTGGCATTCCAGAGTTTGGGATTGACCACAGAAAAGGCCTTGTCCCCCCTGGTTTGAAGTCTGGTCTAAGGCACCACGAGCTGGAGCTGGCCCTCGGACCTGAGAGCGTGTGCTGGAGTATAAATCTGGATGAGGTCTAAGATGTACTGCAAGGCCAGTCCAAACAAAGCTTTAAAATAAAATCTTAAAATCAACTAAAACAAACAGGGAACTCTTATAATATTAATCATATTCATATGAAAGAAAGTTATGTGTTCCAGTCCAAGTAAGCATTACATTAACGTATTTAATGTAAAACATACACATTTTCCTACCCATTCTAAACAATGATTCAATAGATTTGATTGTTAATCCCATAGTATTCAGAGATGGCTATGTGTGTGTGTGTGTGTGTGTGTGTGTGTGTGTGTGTGTGTGTGTGTGTGTGTGTGTGTGTGTGTGTGTGTGTGTGTGTGTGTGTGTGTGAGTGAGTGAGTGAGTGAGTGAGTGAGTGAGTGAGTGTGTGTGTGTGTGTGTGTGTGTGTGTGTGTGTGTGTGTGTGAGTGAGTGAGTGAGTGAGTGAGCGCAGGAGACAGATGATGGGAGTCTCACAGCGGGGGGCGGGGGCTAATGGGCCCCCTCTGGCCTCAACAGAAGAGAGAGGGACCAGAGTGGACCTGAAACCAAGTACAGCACTCATGCAGTTTACACTAGTAGATCTTGAAATGAGAAAAAACTCCAGTTCAAAATACAGTAAGATAAAACATCTGAAGGTTGGTTTGAGTAGGATTTAAATCTACAAAATGTATATAAAATAATAATTTCTGTGCCATTTCTTCTTCTTCTGTGTGATGTATGAAATGAATGAAACAAAACAAAACACAGAACACAGAGTGAGACACAGAACTACAAAAGTTATCCAAAAAAGTTACAACACACAACATAGAAGTCAAACTTATTCCCAAGTTTGTCAAATTTGTCTTTTTTTTAAAATTACATCCTGAATTCCATCTTCTTCCATTTTTCTGATGCCTTTTACGATATCAACCCAGAATGTCAAAAACAATCTGCAGTGCACCACTGACCGCAGAGCAACACCATAGTAGGACAAACACATGATAATGGTGGGCCACTTCACAGTTTCTCCATCAGCTAGTATTTTTCTCTTTTAAAGTTCAGTCTGAAAATATGACACTGGCATTGTATCACATATGAACTTAAAGAAATTTCAGAAGAACTTCATATTTACAGTTGTTACTATAGTTCTCTGTATGTGTGTGGTCAGTCAGCCTGTTGTAGGTTAACATCCTCCCATAGTCACTCTCTCACTGCCTCGGGCCATTAAACTGTGTGTGTGTTAACATGAGGGTCTATGTCTGGAAGTAAAGACTCTTGTGTTAAACAGCAGCAGAGGATCTTGTTTTATCCACGCTCACAGGACTGGGCTGGCACAATGACTCACCCTAACTCACCCTAACTGGTCCATTTTTAATCACACCAAAATCAGAAATAAAAAACACTTCACAATCAATGTTTAAATACATGCTTTTGTATCTTTTCTCAGCCTTCTTCTATAAATAATCGTCATGCTTCCTGTGGTGGAAAGTAACAAAGTACAAAAGTTTTTTTTTTAAACGTAGCTGTACTTTACTTTGTACATTTTACAGTAGGTACTTTTTACTTTCACTTCACTACATTTCAGAGCAGGTATCTGCACTTTCTACCCCAATTCATTTATAGTAAGTATATTTTCTTATGATTTTAGACCTGTTGAAATGTCTGAGGACCATTTCTTAGCATGTTTAGGGTGAATAATAAAAGGGTTTCCAGGGGACGTCCAGGCATATCATTCTTCTAAAGAGAGAATATGGATTTATGTAGCCCCGGACTTTGAGCAAATAAATTCAACTACAAATTACCCGGAAAATAACTCCTGATGACCAATAATCAGGATGATCTTTATCAAGATCACAGTGTGATGCTTTATTCGTTCTTCATTCATTCGTTATTTCTACTTTTAAGTGTACTTTCAAAGATATAATTTAATACGACCCATACTTATATCGACATTTACCTATAGACTTAGCCCATGTGAACATTTAACCTCATTCCCTTCACTTACAAGCACAGATTTAAAACAGACAGAAAAGTCACATTCACACTAGTTACGTCTCTCGTTGTATCTATTCCTTTGGCACCGCTTCAATTCAAATCACTCTACATCTGAAATAAGCTGTACTTTATGTTACATGCCCAGTGTTTGGTATTTCTCAGCCTATTATTTTTTAATGTTGTGTGAATATTCCCACACAGCACTTCCTCGGCGTGGCTGTGTGTGCACGCGCCAGGGGCCTCTCCCAAGGATACCAGAAGATCCAATATGGCTCCCTCCATTTAGGCTCTGAAACATTCATGTCAGCCACACACATGCGCACACAAACTGATCCGAGCATGGTCGAAAGATTGCTCTAATTTCAGGCTAGTTTCATAATAGTATAGGGTTATTATTACATTTAAACTTCAGCAGAAAGATTGTCATGTTGTTTTTTCAATGTTTTTGAACGAGCCATAGCGAGCCGCCGTGTTGAGTGTATACGTTTCTCCACTGATGAATTATGAATACAGTTAGCTCTTTTGTTTATGAATAATTACTGATGCTTCTCCTGCTTCGGCGGGATACTCACTGGAACAAATGCATTTACGCTCAAAAACCCGTCGCATTAATGCCCCTTTTTACTCTTGTTTTCATGAAGTTGTTCGGGGTCGAGCGTGAAACAAAACAACTCATTTGAGAAACACGCTTTTCATTAGGAAGAGACAAATGTTTATTTTACCAGCACTTTGAGAAGGGGCATGAATAAATATGGTGTTTGTCTCGGAGGTAAATAAAACAGCAATGCAACAACTGAGGAATGCGTGGCGCTGTTCTCTGCGGACGTCTGCTCATAGATGTGGAGGATGTGGAGTGTGAACTCTGGAAATACTCTATCATTCTGGTTTTTTCTTGTTGCGAGATTGAAGCTTCTATAAAGACAGTCCTAAATGAAAAATATGATGTGTGAAATTGTTGACGGTGGGGGCCGACTGTAGACGGGGAAACAAAAACACAGTGGTCATGAATATGGAATGCGTATTTTGATTTTAATATTCATGAAATGACGATTAGTATGTCATAACGGCATTATCAGCTTCAGCAGCCCGAAAGAAGAAGAAGAGAAAACTCCAGCTTGATTGATCTCATCAGGACATCATCAATAATGGATAACCCCAATCATAGTGCGGGACGCCCGGGCACGCAGACACACAAGCGCGCACGAGCACACCTCCACATGCACAAGCAATTACAACACAATCCCCTCATTTAAACCTGCCGTTAAATCAGTCGCTCCCCTGTCCCAAACACATCATCGCAACAGGACCCACCTCTGCGGCTGCGAAGCAAGAAAATATTTATAAAAGATAATTCATTTTAGCTCTAATGATGGTGCGCATTGTCTTCAATTACAAAGAGGAAGTTGAGAAGTACCACACGCAACCCACAGTTAGAGTATTAAGCCATAAGTGTTTCAGGCAAGACTCGCTGAACTTGTTGATTAATTTATCCACGACAAAAGGAGACAGAGGTAAACTTTTAATATATCTGTATTTTCAGAACGCTGTTTTTGAGCACTGCAGTGTGGCTCATTGGTAGAGCTGCAGGGCAAATGCCAGGCTGTGTGCTGTATGTCTCATTCTGCTCTCCATACCCTCTTTATGGCTGTGTTTGATCATTTCCGTCAGACTCTCCATTCATTTAAGCGCGGGACTGACAGATCGAATCCAAATCTGATGTGATATTGATTATGAAGTGTTAATAAAGTGGCGTGCAGACATGTTTCTATAGTCCTCGCTCCGAACGAGCCCCTGGAGCGCTCAAACAGACGGATCATGGACTCGAGTGTGCTGCACGTGGGTTGGGATGCACTTGGTTGACTCTGGTGCATTTAAAAGTGCTCCATTTGCCCACAGACATGTCCCGAGCCCCTCTCTCCGACACAATCTAATGTCAACCTCTGTCTGTCTGCGCGCCCCTCCCCCACGTACTGTAGGCACTACTGTACTTAGGCCCCATCAATGTTTAATCAACTCTTTTTTAAATCCCTGCATGTAAATTTAAATATAAAGGCTACAAACAGAGAGGGGACGCCCCAAATTCACGACGCGCGTGTTGGTGTCTCTTCGCACTTTTCCACCCTTTTAAATGGAGCTGCTCGTTTTAGGCGGCGCTGCCCAAAGGCGATGGAAGTGCAGCCTGCACAGCTGAGCCGTTCCACCGCACACACTCTCTCTGAACCTGCACATTCAAATTTGTCATCCCTCGAGACACATTTCCACAGCTGTAAACCTAACCTCAAATGCCTCTTATTTACACATCTTCAGAAGAATGTCCATTAACTATTTATCGTATTGATTTTACTTAGTGGTGATTTACTGTAAAGATAAATATTTACTGTGAAGATTAAAATATAGTGTATTTTAATGCTTAATTTATTTCTATTTGAAAGATTTTCTGACCCAAAGACTTTATAGGATAGGAAACGGGGATTGAGAGAGTAGAGAGTAAATAACATGGCCGGAAGGTGAATACACGACTCAGAGTGCAACACCTTAAACCACTGCACCACTGTCAAGCACAATCTACCTTTGTTTTACGGAGAAAACAAGTTAGAAAAAAAAAAAAAAGTACTGTAAAATTGTCTTATATTATAGTGACATGGGCAAAATTACCCAAATCTGTGTCTGGGCTAAAACACACAAACAACAACAACAGAGAATGTCTTTCATTTTGCATTCACAATGGTTATTAACAAAGAGAAAGCTTCATAAACCCTGCGTTGCTCCTCACACCTTTGTTACAATAGAGATTGAGATTACCATGAGATTATCAGCGGGCCTTCTGCCACTGCCAAATACTGTATAAAGAAAAGAGTACAGGCACAAGTTCACTGGCATCGCTGTTACACCACAGACAATAACTGGGAAGCTTCTTTTCCCACTCATGAGCTATCACCTCTCCTGCTTATGCTGCTTTTGTAAAGGACCATTATCAGAACGCCACTCAGATTTCCTATTCACATCCTATGATTCCATTGTACACATTCATCTCAAAAAAAAAAAGCATTATTATTATTTTTAGACTGTAGAAAATACTGCTTTTCAAGGTGCGGACAAGCCATGTAAAAAGAGCTAAATTAATGCTATTTTTATCATATAATTTGCCAGTTTTATGAAGAGTGTGGTTGTTTAACAGTAGCATCAGTGTGATTTTACAGACAATACTTCCTTGATCTCCACTGTCTATTGATAATGAAAGCATTGATATTTAATAGCGCTGATATGACTGCTATCACGTCACTATTGGAGGATATTGTTGCACGTTGAGAAGATGGAATCGCGACCAGAATGCATTCCTATGTGAACAAGCATCCTCTGCCAAAACTGTGTTGGAGTTTGACGTTTTTCTCAGAAAACGGATGTCACAGGACTCTCAAGTAGCAAGTCATTTGGATATGTTGGTTTTCATGAGATGTAAGGGGTCTGCAACCACTTTCAAGCCTCATTACGCCTTAATAATAGCGCCAAACAGTTGACCTTCTTCTTTTAAATACATTTGATTAGTTTGGCGAATTATTTGTATTAAAAAAAAATACTCTTTCTGACTTTTATTAAGTTTGAATTAGTTAATTTGATGTGAAATGTTGCAGACTCTGGATGTAAGTATATATTTCTGTTTGGATTAGGGATTACTCGTTGTCTTTCATTTTTAATTTACTTATAATTCTCATTATACAACTCCATTATGGTCCAAATTGCCATAGTCTTGGTCATCACGCTCACCTTTGTTTGACTTACATTCACATTCACATTCACTTCTCAACACTGACTCGATCGCCCCTGATCATTTACAAAGTTCCTACAGTGATCTTTGGAACGGTCCAAGTAATGTGACTGAAACATGATTTCTGTACATTCAAAACAAATAGAGAAACAACCTGATGTAGTAAGACGCTGCGAGTATTTTGTCAGCTTTGAATAGAAAGATCGAAGTGCTGTTCAGTGGTATTACATATAATCTGTGTGTAAGGTTCCTCTCAGTCTAATTTACATTAATGTGACTGTGTTTGTGTGTATGTGTGGTCTGTCTGTCTGTCTGTCTGTCTGTTTGTTTGTTTGTTTGTTTGTTTGTTTGTTGTTCCTCCTCGTGTCAGTGTGCGTCAGCAGTGCTCTTGTCACTGTCTCTGTCTGTACACTCTGACATATGCAGCCGTCTCTGAATGACAGGGCGGTTGCCACGGTGAAGTCCAAAGAATGTTGGAACGAATCGCTTCCTCTTCCTCCTGTGAGTGACAGAGCGATGTCGCTCCTCGTGTCGTGCATCTGTACACGACACATTCACTGCAATTTCCTTGTTTTAGTCCAAAATAAGTCAGTGCTAGTGTTAAATTGCATTAAATGTATTGATCACTGTGAATGGATCCAATGGCATAGCCCAGAGACAGCATGTGACATAAAAGAGGAAAGAGGAGAGGAATTTTAAACTTGTCTTAAAAGTGTGCGTACTTAGTAACAATAGTGCTGTTTCTGAATATACAGAAGTCTTGTAATTATTCAATCACCCAAAGCGGGATTCAAAAAACAAACTATTTGATTCAATATGCAGGCATTTCTGTCTTCTCCTGATATTTACATAATTAATATTTGTTCATTGAAACATACAGTTGGCCAGGTCAGCCTGAACAACATGGAGCGTCACTAGATTTACTTAGGCAAGCTGTGTCTTTGAGCGTGAGTATGTGTAATGAATGCAATATGCAAATGCCGCGTACACACGTGCATTTCTACACGGAAAAACGTGCTACAAATAAAATAAAAGAAGCATTTATTCCTTGCTATTTTATCAAATGATGATGAGCAAATGCTCACGATACGATACAACGATACATTTAACATTGTTAATTTGTTTTGCAGAATATCACTTCTACAGTCAGTCAAAAATGCACAGTATTATTATAACACAATATACTTCATCATCATTATACTGAGACAAATAACATAACACTCCTCTTCACTGATGGATATTTCTCCTCTTTGAAAAGAAAATGTTTATAAGGGAAGACAAAATGTCAGCGTCCTTACTCCCTTCTCAGGGCATAGTTAACATTTAAACCCCCTCCCTGTTTGTGCAGAGAGGGCGCACTAACATTTATGGGCGCGAGTGCAGAGCTATAGGACGCACAGAAGGCTGATTCCTCCGGCTCTGTAGTGGAGCCGTGGGGATCTTTTTAATTCCTCCACCCCTTATGGTTCATTTGCCCTCCAGAGTAAGACCCCCATTCCCCCCTCATGTGCAGCTCGGCGATGACCACTCATGTGTGCGCTGCTGTTGCATTATTAACACAGAAGATGAGGCTACAGAGGGGGCCGAGGCAGGACAGGGACTCTGAGCGAGGAGAGAGGAGGTGTGGAGACGAGGTGAGGAAGAGGAGGGTGACGGCCGGGAGGTGCGAAGAGGGCTGAAGGTGGGAGAAGAGAGTGATGGAGGAAAAGTGAGAGTGGACAGTGACTTTGGGTGTAAAACAAAGGCTTTTTAGGGGAACCTAAACACTTGCAACTATGACAGACAATATGCTCCCAATATTACAACAACGAAAACTAAATACAGTGTGTCTTTGCCAAGTCCACTTCTACTGCAACTTTGGACTTGTTTTGTGAGAAGTCGCGGGTTGCATTTTCTTCTTCTTCCCCTTTGCCTCTGAGTGACAATGATGTCATAAAATATATTTTTCAGGCCTGTTTCCGAGTATTACATGCAGTAATCACTGAAATACAAGCTGTAAAATATGCTATTAAAAATATGTGCATGTCATAAGCGCTTATTCAGCGGCAACACACACCGTTTAACTAAGTGCATATTTTTTACTTCTTTTTGTGGGGCTGGGCTTGTTTGTTTTGGTCACTTTTTGCTCTCTGCTCTCCTAAAATCTGGCAACCCTGATTTTAAGCCAGGTGCCCTTTATTTATGTTTAGGACTAATGAACCCAATTATGTCCCTCGATATTCAAGTTGTTGGATTTGATTTGATTTTTTTGGGTAATTGATGATAAAGGATAATTTTATACATCGATTGTAATGTATATGAATAATTTTAACTTGACAAGTAATAAAGTAAAGTAAAGTAAAAATAAAGTAATCTTGAATGTATAATTTATATGCTTAAATGGTAAGTAATTCATAAGTTATTCTAAACAAAAGGGTCTTTGCTCCAAAAAAAGTGTGATTAAGTAATATCTATCAAATCCCACCTCATCATGTGCCCACAATATATACATTTATGATATACTTCTTGCATATGAAGTATAAAGTCATTATGTACACGCCAAAGTATTCTCTACATTTTACAAAACACAATTTTACATTTCCAAGACAATTTTTTAAGCCATACTGTTTACAAGCCTGAAATATTCACTAAATAAAAATAAAAGCTTAAGCTTAATGTTTAAGACAAATTTGTTATTGCTGGTTGATGATTATTTATTTAGCTCCTGCGCGGTTCTATAGTGTAGGAATATAATGTGTTCATGCATAGTTTTAAATATGACGCCACACAAGTTCAACCCCATTCAAATGTTTATCGAAGCTGCATATGTACATCTTGGCGGTAAATCAAATGTATAGTCAACATTTGGTAAGATTCCTTGATGTAAGGCCAAGTGTACAAATTGTGCCAGTCCGAACCCTAGTTAGGCACAGGGCTGCATCAGGAAGGCCATCTGGTTTAAACTCATGCCAAATGACTCAATATTACGACGCTTTAATGATACAAAACAAACTTAAACACAAACAGAACTGTGATAAAAGACTTACATATGAACTATAGTATGTCCCATATTTTCCTTTGTTGATTGGTTTCTGGAGGATGGACTAATCTGGAGGTCAAAGGTCAGGGTCAAATGCAGAGTGATCTTTAATGAGTGATGAAGAGAAAATGTCAAAATAAGACAATTTAGGATTCAAAAGGTCAAGAGTGCAATGTTGAGCTGTAGTGAAGATGCAGATCCCCACAATCAGGATGAACGTAGAGAACACTGAAAACTAAACCAATTTTCACTTTCTAATTCGGAATATTAGCAAATCTGTATTATTATTAAATTGCAACATTTCGGCTTCATACTTTGAAGTTTAAAAAAGCAAACTATATAAGCCTTAAACTGTATAAATGCAGTCATAATCTGGACAGTCATACTATTAAATACATTCCGGTGTAATCACTCATTTGTCAGGGAGTTGTTTTTTTTAAACCAAGATATTTCGACTCTCATCCAAGAGTCATTCTCAATCTGTGGATCTAGTCTTAGAACTCATTTATCCTACACAGTATGCCCTGCCCACCGGCGGGACCTCCTAATGATAGTCTGTCCTGTTTGTCTAACAGGGTTAGGGTTAACCCTAACCCTCTAACATTACAATTCAATTCAATTTCAATTCAATTTATTTTTGTAACGCCCAAAATCACAACAGCTGTTGTCTCGGAGGGCGAACACAGCTCTGTAATAGGCCATAGAAATCATATTGTTAGCTGTCTACAGCTCCCTCATCACTGATGAGCACCTGATTAGCATCTGATGCCCATTGGCTTCAAAATGTTGTTGCATATCACCGGTATTGAAACTTAAACCTTCATTTCTGTTTAAAGCGGGATTCTCTTTTTTTTAACAAACATGGCCCATTTAACTCCTCTTTCAAATCATCTCTTCTCCTCCTTAGAATCTTCACTGTCTTCAAATGAGTGGTTTTATGGTTTTAAGATGAAGATGCACGGCGCTCTGTTATCCTGACTTTGCTGTGATTGCACTGGTCCCTCCTGACACAAACAATCAAAGACTGGACTGACATTATAAATCACGTACATAAAATGGAAATCAAATCCCATTCAGACTAAATTTGAATTATTCTGGATCTGGACTACATAATTAGGACTATTTACTGAGTGATTTTATCATTTCCTCTCCGTGTCTTATACTTGCTTCAATCCCATAAAATGAAAATCTATTATTGACACTTACAAGCTTTTAAATATTTCTAAGGTTTACCTCATCAGATTTTTAACCTTTTCTGGATGAACTGGCTTTTGAACTCTTCCCAGAAACACAAGTGCACTTTAATAAGTACTTTGAATCATAGTTTAAAGAGTGAAACTTGATCGGCGGCTGCACTGACCTACTGTCTTTCTCTGCGTGCAGGTCTCATGTATTCACAGGGATCACACATCTCTATTGTCTCGGTGGGAGAGTGTACTGCTGTAACGCACCGCTGTGAGCCATCGGGGGGGCAGAAGTGGGTTAGAGTGATTCAACAACATCAGCATGTTCACCGGCCATGTGCAAGACACGTCCTGAACTTTCCACACAAGAGGCCCCAAAGTTAAGTCCATCCAAACTCGGGAAAACTACCAACGATGGGAGATATTTGACATTCCTGAAGATACTGCAAAAGAAACCGCCTTAAATTTATTTGAGTACTTTATGTGTTGATGTCAGTAGAAAACCCATAAAGTTGTATGAATGAAATGTGGGGATTTCACTGTGGAATTGTCCGCTATAGAATTGACTTTTAATCAATTATATTTGGACAAACTTAATTGCTCTACAAGGGAAATGACTTGGCTCACACATGACAATAAATAACAGAGACAAAAAGAAACAAAGGCATTGAATGTCACTTGACCAAACGTAGTACTACCCTGTAATTATACACCCAATTCATATTCATTGTTGTATATTTTCTAGGAGTATTTTACTATATTCTTGAACACTACATATCATCTCTGCTTTGAGAGGGAGACACTGGGGTTTAGGGCTGTGCAAGATTTGTGATTCTGTCATTTCTTTCTTTTCTTGTTTTCAATTTTGTTGTTTATATTACAAAAAAGAAACTCAACAAGTTAAGAATAACTTTGAAGAACTACAAAAGTCAGTCAGGCACCATAAGTGTTTTTGGGTTAATGTTTCCATTTTGTAAACTGTTATTTCAGACTAATCCTTGACAGTTTCTCATCAATGTTGCTTTTCTAATCATCAATGAGCAGCTTATTTTTTTATTTTTTTGGATAGTCAATCCTTTGTTAGTAAAAGCATGTGATTTGGAGCAAAGTTCACATTTTGGAGGACAATATTGACGTGGTAACATGTAGGAAATTAATACTTTGTTTTGATTTGTTTTTAGCATAAGACTCATATCAATATCCATGACTGATCAATATTAGAATAAAACTGTGAATTTTTTTTTTGCCATATGAGTCTGGACTTATCCCATTAAGTTGAAGAGAGTTGTGATTTAACAAAGCCTTTGTGATGTTATGTACAAATACATAATAATAATAATTTAATTATTTAATGAGGCCTTTCAGCACACCCCAGGACACTCAATAACATCACACTAAATAACAACATTTAAACAAATAAATAACCACATAGGTTAAAATAAGTTAAACATACTAAAAGTCTTGAATTACCCATTTTAAAATATACTTTTGGAATAAAAAAGGACAAGTATTAGACTAATATTTTGGGAACTATGAGAGTCAAATCTAATGATTTTGATAAAGAATTGTGCTGACTGAATCTGGCAGAACCTTATTTATCAGGTAAGTTTTGTTTATATTTTTTGGTTACTTAAATCCGGAGGAATGTACTAAAAAAGCATCCACTGTAAAAACTACGCATGTAACTTTCTGGAAGTGGAAAGTCACCTGCAAAATTCTATGTAAATAAAAGTTAAAATCATACTTGGGAACATTCTGCCATGATGTGTAATATCATAGCTAAAGCTTTGTGGAGATACAAGCACACTCACGATGAACACTGTTTAATCTATTTTTTGGCTAAAAAGGTCAAGTACTGTGTCATTAAGTAAAGTACAGATACCTCAAAATGTTACTTTTTTACTTTTGCACTTTGTTACTTTCCACCACTGCCTTGGATTCGCTGTTTGGCACTTATAGAGTCGTAAACAATGAGACATTCAAAGCTTATCACAAAATATCATTCCCTTGTGTGTGCGTGTGTGTGCCATATACTTCTGTGTATGAGGGGGGCGTCCTGAGGGAGACGCACCCCCTCCACATACACACACACAAACACACACACACACACACACACAAACACACACACACACACACAAACACACACACACACACATACACAGTGTCTGGGGGGTACAGTAAGCCCCGGTGGATTTGCAGAAAGACCCGGATTGTTCATTAATAAGGAAAGAGTAAAGTTAGGGATGGGGAGGGGATAAACATGAAGAGAGTGGGAGAAATGCGTGAGGAGGGGTGAGGGGTATTAGACAGTAATTAAATAATCATCTGTGTTTCTCATTTACAGCCCCCCCCTGCTCTTACACTACAGCGCCAGGGGCAACAACACCTGTCACAACCCATCATGCTCTTGTTATTCCAAAACTATACAAGTATGGACATGATTTTGTCATTAATAGAAATGTAAGAGAGTTCAGTGCACATGACATGTTTGGACTACACTTGACACTTAAACGTAGTGAACATGATTGTATTTAAAATTTTACAACAAATAATAAAAATAGAAAAATGCGCATTTTTCCCCATTTTGACAATTTTGGTGATGTTTACTTCCTGGTTGAAAATGAGCAGAAGTAAAACCACAATTGTAACTTAGGAACCATATAATAAACAAGAACCAAAATGAATATAAATCACACAATAGTAAAAACACACTAAAACTAATGTCGAACCGAGAAGAATTTAATTGAGTAGTGAAAGTAGAAGTATTGATACTAAAATATACATATACAGATACATATTAACGAGACAAAATTTTACCTTTTATGAACTGTTTTAAAACAATCTTGAGCTTTATCAGAACTAGTATAAGACCAAGTGTTTAATAAAGAAAGTTTCAGCACAAAATTATTTTGTGCTGAAATTGTCAGTTGCCTAAATCATTGACCCAAAAAAGAGCATTTTATTGATCACTGTTCTAAATATTTTCCTTTGTATCGAAATCAAGTTTTAGAATTATTGATTTTACATTGAACATAATATTATTCTGTCAACAAATATGTAATTAATACTTCACAAAAAGCTGCATAAAGTTCTAACATTTGATACATACAAGACAAAATCAGACACTAATCGCTACTAAAACGATCAAAACAGACATTAATATGAGCAAGTATCGATAGTGAAAAACAACTCACAAACAGGACAAAACTGGACTTTCACGGACAGTTTTTGAATGCTTTATGAGACGTAAGACAAGACGGAAACACAAAGAAAGTACTTTTGTTCAAGTATCGAGTCTAACATTTTCGCTTCGTGACAACTCTAGTCGTAGCTCGGTTTCACAGTTGATTGGAGAAACTGACTCGTTCTGTTTGGTCCATCTGTCCGTGCGTTAACCAGAGGCAAACTGAACATGCTACGATAATGACATGCCATAACCCCCACAGACAAACCTGACAGAGAAGTGTGTTGCATGCAATTACAGTGGGCCATATGTCCACAGGAGAGCCGGACGCACCGCGCACTCAATAGTTGTCTCTCATTGATGTATATTTGGGAGCGAGCCGCCGCGGGGCACAGGCCGGGCTGCAGTCGTAATCTGGTTTTAGTTAATGAACGAGAGAAGTGTGGCTCTTTGCAGCGGGAGGCAAACAGGACGGTGATTAACATCTGCTGGGAACTACTCATTGATTTGTCTCTTGTTTTGGTGGTGATTACAACGTTGCCAGAAACAAACCCTCCTGTTCGTTTGAATGCAGTCAGACTTTTTAGACCTACGTTGGAACAAGACAGAGCTCGGACAACTGCAGGAGGCAATGATTAATATAACTATAATAAATAACTCCCCAAATGATGATATTCGTTGAGCAAAATCAACTTTTATGAGCTCCTGACCCCGTTTTTTTCTCATTGTCAGCTGTCTCTTGTAAAGTATTTGGACTGATTCATGTGTATTTGAATAATCCTGCATTAGAAACTCCTGGAAATGATCTTTCACCTACCCCCTATCCCCGCCCACAGCTTTGTACTTGTGTGTAAAAAATGTGACTCAAGTAAAGGTGAAAGTATGACATGAAAATTATTCTTTAAAATGCATTTCAGAAAGATTTCTAGAATGTATAAAGCCTTAAAGTAGTCATCTGGATTTTAAATTTGGGCAGAATTTTGTTCAACAGAAACTACAAAATCGATTTCCCAATTTTTGTTTCGTTTTATATTTGTATATTTTTGTTTTCGCAAAGTTGGGACAATAACTGTTAAAAAGAACTGGCTAAAAATAAACCCATCAAGTAATTTCAGGTGCTCTCAAACAGTTTTAGTTCAGTTCAAACATGCCGTGTATTAGCCAATTTTAAAAAAGAGAAATATGTAAATAATCCGCTTCTTGCCATGGTGAAATCAAACAACGTTGCTGGTTATAGTTTGTACCAGAAAGTGATAATTGTATTTTCTAGAAGAATCACAATTTGAACTATTTGCAGTAGTTACGTCTTGCAGTCAAAGCATGGACACAAACGTGGCAATTTCGTGTTCGAGGGTAAATGCTGCGCAACAAAAAAGTAATGGCAATTGTGAAAATGCAGTACAAAAAAAAAAGAATAATTGGCCACAAGAGACAACAAGCATAATTACATCACAGTATGTTTTTATGTAACGAGAGCCAGATCTCTGGATTCACTAGTACCAAGTAGTGGAAAGTTCTTTGGCAGTAAATGAGCAAACAGAGCGACAAACACATTAAAAGTTACAGTGTGTGTGTGTGTGTGTGTGTGTGTGTGTGTGTGTGTGTGTGTAAAATCAGAAAAGCCAGGATGTGATTATTGGAAAGAATGAGCGTCTTCATCTGTAACATAATGAAAAGGAAATATTCATATTAGGGGAAAACAAACTATTGAAACGCTGCTCATTAAAGCTCATAAATAAATGCAAATCGTCTTAATTAGTTGGAGGACCTTGGGTGCCTCTCACTGTTGTTTGTTTTCTTGCCGTTGTTGTTGTTGTTTTTGAAGTCCTTTGGTGTCCCCTCCTCCTCTCCTCACCCGCTGCTCTCCTCCCCTCTGCAGTGGAGCAAGTGGAGTCAGAGAGGTGACCCCGGGAGATCCTCTGCGGAGGGGCCTGGCTTTTGGGCGGAGGGATGGGGAGCAGGGAGCGGCACATGGAGGCTTCCGGTGGTGCGCTTTGGCAATGCTGAGAATACACTGTGGGTCGCAGCCCAGTGATCGCAATAACTATGCCGTTTGGGACAGTGCTCTTTTGCTTACAGTGCAATATATTTTAGAGCTGAAGTTGACAAGAGCCACAGAATATAGCGGCGTCTCAGGGCTGTAGACCTTTAGTCGTTTGGTCGATTAATCGGTTGATGTCTTTAACCATTTTGGAAAATCTTTTGAATGCACTACTTTTTAAAATGTTTTTATGCGTTTTATTTTTCTTGTTGTACTGCATGTTGTTTTTAATGTCTCTGAAGCACTTTGAGATGTGTCCGCGAATGAAAAGTCCAATATGACTAAAATGAAATATTATTATGTCTTGTTTAACCAAAATTCTTCTTCATCTACTAATTATTTTTGGGTGGATTTTGAAGGATTCAGCAGAAAGGAGAAGTGAGTTATCTTGAGATTTTGTGTATTTAGCCTTTACTTGTGGTTTTCTGTAAATATCTCTAAATAGCTCCTGTCATTTCGTGGTCTTTGGGTACAGATACATGATCAAACCAGAGAGAAAACATGTTTTTAGTTAACCAAGAGTTTCTTTAGTCGACAACAGCCCTACAGTATTTCAGGTTTGCACATGTAGAGTGTAGCTCGGTGCTTGTTTTTTAATCATTCCTTTTCACTTTTGAGTTGTTATCAAAACCAACAACAGGCAAAACCCTGTACATTTTGAACCAACATCACTAGACATATATTTACAGAAAGGAGACATCATTTACATGCAGGTGAAATGCATAAAAACAATGATTGTGGCAAAGTTCCAGAGGGCAACAGTTCTCTTGGAGCGTTGTTAGATTTAACATCTATCAGAGATATGCACCAAGATGGGACGCCTGTGCTGTTACTTACCGGCTGCTGTTAGTTTAGGGACACCTAATTGGTCTCTGCTCTATCTGTGATGTCTTTATGTCTTTCTAACGGGCCCTTTTGGTCAGAGGCGACGTGGAGAGGAACAGATAATTGGTCCTGCGATGTACACCAACACCAGGCTCAATTTGCAACGTACCCAGAAATCTGGCACCTTTCCACTTTAACAAGGGACTGCTGTGAGCCCGGAGGAGACAGGGACGAATGCAAAATGCACTTGACGTGATGTGTTTTCATTGAAATGCTTCTACACTTACTGTGGTGAAGGTGTGCTTGTCTCAAATTGGAAATGTACCAGTTTAGTACCGCCTCCAACAGATTTCTCTCTCAACTGTCAGAGCAAGTTGTTTCTCAGGAGAGAAAACAGTAAACATGAGCTAATATATCAACAACATACGCCTGGAAATGACATTTCTATTGGGCTTTTCTGAGGTACAGCACAATATTATCTTAATATTCAGTTCTGGGCAAAATATGAAGGAAGGTGAAATTTTGTATAGATGAAACATCTACACCTGAGCTAAACGTTAAGGTCTGGCCTCATCATCAAGGCCTGCAGTTCAAGCACTGTATCCTTTACAATACACATACTTTGTATTATTAATTCGATTTGATGTAATCCAGTGCAGATTGCATGGTAGAGAGAGCAGTGATGAGACCTGCGGAAGCGTTATGCAACATAATGAGAGGGTGTGACCCCTGGTGTCACTTACAGCGACCTACATACTAGTGCGGGCCCCTGACACACACACACTAACACAGAAAAGACCATGTTCAGGTGTTAAAAATGTATGACCACCGTCTCGTGAGAAGAGCTGTACAACCAACAAATGAAAGCTCCTGTGCTCTGATGACCCTCATGAGCTGGGCTATGGTCACAGATCATGCACATGCTGCCTTCCAGCAGTTATGATTATTTCAATGTTACAAAACACCCAGTGGAAAGCTAATTAGATTAAATGACCAATAAGTCACTTATTAAGAGCTCCCTGCTCTGTTCCTCATAGAAGGAGCCCTCTGCCTCCAACGGCACCAAGCGCTTGTGATTTCTCATGTTGTTATTCCCGCTACGATAAATTATTCAATATTTGTTTGAATAAATGAACATGAAAAATAATCTGGGATGGTTACAGAAGGCAATAGTTAATTGGAATTAAAGGAAAAGTTTGAGGTTTGGTTCTGTTGTTGTGCTTCTTTGCTCACACTCTTGCCTTTTCTGCATTGTAC